>NW_027315657.1:0-55089 GCF_039878825.1 Excalfactoria chinensis
GATCGAGGTTAGATGTGCAAGAGGCGACGTCTCTTTATAGGAGCCCGTCGGTGAGACTGAATGGCTACAAGAGGTTGCTGGATTGCCCCGTCCATCTTTGGAGGTGTCTCAAGGCCAGGTTGGCAGCTTCATCATCATCTCCATGGTCTTCCTATGGATCCTTCCCACCAGCTCACTGTCTTCTTGTACTGAGGGCTCTGTATTTAGACACAGCACTCCATTAAAGCTCATCAGGCCCCTCAAATTGGTGCTATTTTAGCTTATTTGAGGCAAAAAACCCCTAAATATCCTCTATGTGCCTCTTCAAAAGGCTCATATGGGCACATAGGCCAAATATCTTCTATATTAGCAGATCCAGCTTCTATATTGACAGATCCAGCTTCTATACGGACAGATACAGCTTCTATATTGACAGATACAGCTTCTATACTGACAGATACAGCTTCTATATGGACAGATCCAGCTTCTATATTAGCAGATACAGCGTCTATATTGACAGATACAGCGTCTATATGGACAGATACAGCTTCTATATTGACAAATACAGCTTCTATATGGACAGATACAGCTTCTATATTGACAAATACAGCTTCTATACGGACAGATACAGCTTCTATATTGACAGATACAGCTTCTATATGGACAGATACAGCTTCTATATGGACAGATACAGCTTCTATATGGACAGATACAGCGTCTATATGGACAGATACAGCTTCTATACGGACAGATACAGCTTCTATACGGACAGATACAGCTTCTATATTAGCAGATCCAGCTTCTATATGGACAGATACAGCTTCTATATTAACAGATCCATCTTGCTCCTTGCCTGTGGTGAATCCATCCCCCCTCATTGCCTCCTTCTACCTGAGGAGGGGGGGGGGAAATCTTCACTCCTTGTACCGAATCGGCCTAAAAGGCGGCACACAGCGATTTTAAGCCGTTCTTTCTCCTCATCCCTTGTCACTTTCGGTTCCTTTTATACCCGGACCCCTCGGTTTCCATTGCGGCCTTCAGACCCGCAGCGCGATCCGACCCCGCTCCTCAGCGCCTCCTCCTGACAGGGAAGAAAATGGCGCCTCTCCCCGCGAACTCTCGCGAGATCAACCCCCCCCACCCGCCCCCCACCAAGAACAATCTCGCGAGAGCGCGGCTACCCCTCTCACCGGGAACTCTCGCGAGAACAGCACCTCCGGTCGTCGAAGGAAATGGCGGCCGCCTGTGTTGCTCCCGCGCGCGTTTTCTCGCGAAGTCCCGCGAGAGTTCAGCGTAATGGCGGCCCCCTGGCAGCTTTCCCCCTCCCTTCGGCCCTCACGGCGGGAGATCGCATCCCATTCACCGCCCGGGCTTTGCACCCCCGCCCGCTCCCACACAGGACACCCCGCTCATCGCAGCCTCCCCAGCCCTTTCCATTCCATCTCCGTGCACCGACCCCCCTTTTCCCTCCATTACCCCTCATTTCCCGCCCCCATTCCCCGCGCGCGGGAACGCCCTTTCCCGCTTCGCCCCGCCCACTTTCCCCACCCAGTGTGACGTCACTCAACAGGGCGTGGCTTGAGCCCACGGTGGGCGTGGCTTGAGCTCGCGGTGGGCGTGGCTTGAGCCCGCTGTGGGCGTGGCGCGGCGGCGCCGTGACGTCGCTGCAGCGCGGTGAGGTCAGTGCGGCGCCGCTGCCGGACCGCTGCCCCTCGGAGCCGCTCCCCCCGCCCCCCTCCTCCTCCTCCCCGACCGCTCCGCGACGCCTCCCGGGTCCCGGTGGCGGGAGGGCGGCTCGGCCGGGCCCGAAGCGGCGCCTCCGGGCGCCTGAGGTGAGTTCGGGCCTATACGGCGAGGGGCGCGGCGACGGCCTAAGGGTTGGGTGTGTGTGGGGGGGGAGTTACGCTATTCACATCCGCGCTTACGTCGCCCCGCTGGCGTAGCCCGCATTGCGTAACGCGGCCGCTGCGTCAGGGAGCGCTACGCAAAGTGCGGGGCGGAGGTCGGGGCGCGCTGCGCCAACGGCGTAATGAGGGGCGCGAGGCGCGGAGCGCGCCGCTGTTGGCGTAGCGAGGGTCACGCGCCACCCTGCGTAGGCCGTATTTTTCACGCCTCCACGCAAAGTGCGCAGCGCTCTGCTTAAGGGGGAAGGCGGCTCCGGGGCGGCACCCGCTGCGCTCCGAGCGACGAGCGGAGCTCCGGGGCCGCGCCTGGCCCTCCCGCCCCTCCCCTGAGCGTTCCGCTAACTGCGTAACCCCCGCCGCGCCGTTTGCGTAGCGCTGAGGAAGGGGAAGCGCCCGCGGTGACGCTCGGCGCGGCCTCCGCTACGCCGTTGGCGTACGGCGGCCCCTGGGGCTGCACCGTCGGCGCGGGGCGGTGCGCAGAGTGCGGGGCGCGGGGCGGGGCGGAGCGCGGGGCACTTCCGGCCGCCGCCATTTTGTCCGCGGCCCTCGGGAGGAAGCGGCGGCGGGCGAGGCCTTCACAGCCGCCGTCGTCTCGCGGCCCTCTCCCTCCGTCCCCTTCCGCAGCGCCGGTGAGTGGCTCCCGCCGGACCCGGCTCTTTCTCGGCGCTTCGGAGCCGCTGGGAAGGCCTCGGGGGGCGGTTCCGTTGCCCTCAGGGCCGCCGGGAGGCCGTTGGGTTCCGCCTGTGAGGCCGGCGGGCCTCGTAGCGCCGTGCGGGGAGTGGGGGGGGATCGGGGCGGTGTAGGCCCGGCCGCGGGGTGGGGGGGCGGAGGGGGGCGGAGACTTGGAGCTGCTGGGGTGAGAAGAGCCGAGCAGCGCGGCCCCCCCCCCCATCCAACCAGCGTTGCGCCTATAGACCCATACCCTGCAGCTGGGTCCCCCCCCATATATATATATATTCTGCCCCTATAGACCCATACCCTTCAGCTGGGTCCCCCCCATATATATATATTCTGCCCCTATAGCCCCATACCCTGCAGCTGGTTCCCCCCATATATATATAATCTGCCCCTATAGACCCATACCCTTCAGCTGGGTTCCCCCCCATATATATATATATATATATTCGGCCCTATAGCCCCATACCCTTCAGCTGGTTCCCCCCCATATATATATATATATTCTGCCCCTATAGCCCCATACCCTTCAGCTGGGTTCCCCCCATATATATATATATATTCTGCCCCTATAGCCCCATACCCTTCAGCTGGTTCCCCCCATATATATATATTCTGCCCCTATTGCCCCATACCCTGCAGCTGGATCCCCCCCCATATATATATGTTCTGCCCCTATAGCCCCATACCCTGCAGCTGGGTTCCCCCCCATATATATACATTCTGTCCCTATAGACCCATATCCTTCAGCTGGGTTCCCCCCCATATATATATATTCTGCCCCTATAGCCCCATACCCTTCAGCTGGTTCCCCCCCCCATATATATATATATTCTGCCCCTATAGCCCCATACCCTTCAGCTGGGTACCCCCCATATATATATATTCTGCCCCTATAGCCCCATACCCTTCAGCTGGGTTCCCCCCATGTATATATATTCTGCCCCTATAGGCCATACCCTGCAGCTGGGTTCCCCCCCATATATATATACTCTGCCCCTATAGACCCATACCCTTCAGCTGGGTTCCCATCCCCCCATATATATATATTCTGCCCCTATAGACCCATACCCTTCAGCAGCGTTCTCCCCTATATATATATATATATTCTGCTCCTATAGCCCCATACCCTTCAGCTGGGTTCTCCCCATATATATATATATATTCTGCCCCTATAGCCCCATACCCTTCAGCTGGGTCCCCCCCATATATATATATATTCTGCCCCTATAGCCCCATACCCTTCAGCTGGGTCCCCCCCATATATATATATTCTGCCCCTATAGCCCCATACCCTTCAGCTGGGTTCCCCCCATATCTATATATTCTGCCCCTATAGACCCATACCCTTCAGCTGGGTTCCCCCCATATATATATATATATTCTGCCCCTATAGCCCCATACCCTTCAGCTGGTTCCCCCCATATATATATATTCTGCCCCTATTGCCCCATACCCTGCAGCTGGATCCCCCCCCATATATATATGTTCTGCCCCTATAGACCCATACCCTTCAGCTGGGTCCCCCCCCCATATATATATATTCTGCCCCTATAGCCCCATACCCTTCAGCTGGGTTCCCCCCCATATATATATATTCTGCCCCTATAGACCCATACCCTGCAGTTGGGTTCCCCCCCATATATATATACTCTGCCCCTATAGCCCCATACCCTTCAGCTGGATCCCCCCCATATATATATATATTCTGCCCCTATAGCCCCATACCCTTCAGCTGGATCCCCCCCATATATATATATTCTGCCCCTATAACCCCATACCCTTCAGCTGGGTTCCCCCCATATATATATATTCTGCCCCTATAGCCCCATACCCTTCAGCTGGGTTCCCCCCCATATATATATATTCTGCCCCTATAGACCCATACCCTTCAGATGGGTCCCCCCCCATATATATATATTCTGCCCCTATAGACCCATATCCAGCAGCTGGGTCCCCCCCCATATATATATATTCTGCCCCTATAGCCCCATACCCTTCAGCTGGGTTCCCCCCATATATATATATTCTGCCCCTATAGCCCCATACCCTTCAGCTGGTTTCCCCCCCATATATATGTTCTGCCCCTATAGCCCCATACCCTTCAGCTGGGTTCCCCCCTATATATATGTATATATTCTGTGTTTGTGCTGCATTAAATGCTCTGGCATTGGCTTAAAGCAGAGCAGGGAGTGCTGCTGGTGGGTTATATGGTGTTAATGGGGTGGAATGGTGGGTTATAGTCTGAAATAGGGCATTAATGGGCTGGAAGGAGCGATGCTGATGGATATGTTGGCCCTATGGTGTGTGATGCCTCACCCGAAGCTGTTCCATTGAGTTCTATGTGCTCCTTTCAGCAATTTTGGGGTTGTTTGTTGTGGTTTTGGGGTCGTCGTACCTCAAATATAAGCTTTACTTAAGAGGTTTCCATACCCAAAGCCCTCATAGGGCCGATGGGATCCCAAAGGCTGAAGCTTTAAGCTCAGCCCTCAATTCCCTGCTCTCCTTTCCCATCCCAAGGCACTGAGCGTGGATGTGAGTCGTGTTCCTCTTGGCCTATTTGAAGTCATGCTGATGGAAACCAGCCCCATGAGATGGGGAAAGGAATGGGGGGCTGTGCTGGAAGGGCAGCCCCCAACCCCCCCCTTATAGTCAGCATTGAGATATGGGGCTTCCCTGCTTTGTTTTGCTGTGTTAATTACTTTGGAGGCCGAGTAACTGTTGCTGCTGTGTTATCTGATGATAAGCCTGGCTTGAAAGGGAGGGGACTGGCCGTTAGGAGCCCTCGTTAGCACCAATCCTATGCATGCATGGGATGGAAGGCTGTTTGCAAGGCAGCAGACCTGCCCCGTGCCCTTCTTGCTCCGTTAACTCCCGGTTGCATCGTTTTCCATCTGCTTTTTGGGGCTGTTTGGGAGCATTTTCTTGCTCTGAGGGCTGCAGTCAGCTCCGTGCTGTGGGTTGGAGGTGAAGCTTTGCTGCTCGGGGAGGAGGAGTTCCCCGCGGTTGGGATTATTTCTTGTTATTGCTGTCATCAAATGATGCTTTTATGGCCACAACTTCCCTGCCTGGGGTTGGAGAGGCCCACACGTGTAACAGCGACGGAGGCCACGACGCTGTTGGGGTTTATGGGGACACAAAAAGGGCTTTGATGCAGCTGGAAGGACCCGACGTCGGGTTGTGTGGGCTCAGCAGCCGAAGTGCTGCCGTCAGCTCCCATCACAAAGCAAACCCTGGGCTTATTGCAGTTTATTGCAGCTTATTGCAGCTTATTGCAGCTTATTGCAGCTCTGTGTGCCCCCCTACAAGAAAGGGGGGGTTTGTTGCTTTAGGATGCGCTCAGCTGTTAATTAACCCCCCCTTCCTAATGAGCTCAGGCTCTACCAGAACCGGATGATGCTTCGGATCCAGGGAGATCCAGAACAGCTCCGAAAAGCAAAACAGGAACTTGGAGCAGCCATGAGAACGTGGGTGAATATCCTGAAAGCTGAAACCCTGCAGTCTCCATCCCGGAAATAGGAAGCTGTGTTTGGGATTGGGGACGTTTATTCCTGCCTTATTGCACAGGGTTCCTATTGGGAACCTCCTCCAGCTTTTCCTGCTGCTCTGCATGCAGAAAGAAGCGCAACCTTCCTCAGCTCCGCTGCCCTTGGAGCTCTTTGCTTTCCTTTATTGCTGGTAAATAAGCACAGTGAGCACATTGGGTGCAACAAACCCCCAACAGCTGCTTTTCCTCCACACCGGCTGCAATTCACTTTCTTTCTTCCCCCTCCATCTGGAGGGTTGTTGGCTTGGAAGCGCTCTCTCTCTCTCTCTCGCTCTCGTGTTCCACTCACGTGGTTCCTCCTTTGCACTGATGGAATGTTTGGTTCCGTTGTGGTTTTGCTTTGCGTGTCAAGTCACCCAAGAGATAAATAAACACGTTGGGTGGCATCTGAGCGTGTTCGCAGGGGGCTGAGAGGAGGGTGGTGGAAAGCAGTTCCCCCTTGTCCTAGCCCTGCCTGCCCCTATAACGGCAGGGATCGTAACAGGACGAGGGGGGAATGGCTTGAAGCTCAAAGAGAGGAAACATAGGTTTGATGTAAGGGGGAGTTCTTTACCCAGGGGGTGGTGAGGCCCAGAGCTGTGGGATGGGAATCAGGCTGAGCAGGTGGGGGTTGTGCAGCCCATGGCAGAGGTGGGGCTGGGGGGGATGTTTGGGGTCCTTGTAACTCAATCGTGCTCTGATCGCATGGTGCTGTGATCTTTAAGGATCCATTCAACCCAACCCATTCTGTGGTTCTTTGACTTTTAAGGACCCTTCCAACCCATTCTAGGATTCTGTAATCCTTTGAATCCCTTCCAACCCATTCCATGGATCTATGACCTTTGAAGACCCTTCCAACCCAACCCATTGCATCATTCGATGACCTTTGAGGACCCTTCCAACCTATTGCATCATTCTATGACCTTTGAGGACCCTTCCAGCCTATTCTATCATTCTGTGACCTTTGAGGACCCTTCCAACCCATTGCATCATTCTGTGAGCTTTGAGGACCCTTCCAACCCATTCCATGGATCTATGACCTTTGAAGACCCTTCCAACCCATTCCATTATTCTGACACCTTTGAGGACCCTTCCAACCCAACCCATTTTGTGGTTCTATGATATTCAGGGGTCCTATTGGCCCAAATCATGCTATGGTTCTGTAATTCTGTGATCATGAAAATCCTTTCCAATGGTTCCTGTGGTCTTCAAAGTCTTTTCCAATCCAAGCCATGCTGCGATGCCATGGCTCTGTGGTCTTTAAAGACCCTTCTAACCCAAACCATGCTGTGATCCCCCAGTTCTGTGGTCTTTAAGGTTCTTTCCAACCCATCCTAAGGTTCTGTGACCCTCAAGGTCCCTTCCAGCCCAACCCACTCCATGGTTCTGTGATCTTCAAGGACCCTTCCAACCTTAGCACTGCTCCATGGTTCGCTGCCCCTTAAGGTCCCTTCCAACCCACTCCATGGTTCTGTGATCTTCAAGGACCTTCCAACCCAATCCATCCAATCACTTATTGGCTCTTTTAAAGGTCCCTTCCAACCCAACCCATTCTATCACTGCATGCATTTATGGTCTTTAAGGTCTTTTCCAACCCATTCCATGAACTTTGAGGACCTTTCCAACCCAACCCAATCTGTGATCTTTTATAACCCTTTGAACTCAACCCATTCTATGTTTTTGTGATCTTTGAGGACCTTCCCAACCTCACTCATTCAACAGTTCTGTGACCTTTGAGGACCTTCCCAACTCATTCAATGGTTCTGTGATCTTTAAGGACCTTCCCAACCCATTCTATGATCTTTAAGGACCTTCCCAACCCATTCTATGATCTTTAAGGACCTTCCCAACCCATTCTATGATCTTTAAGGACCTTCCCAACCCATTCCGTGATCTTTGAGGACCTTCCCATCCCATTCTGTGATCTTTGAGGACCTTCTCAACCCATTCTATGATCTTTAAGGACCTTCCCAACCCATTCCGTGATCTTTGAGGACCTTCCCAACCCATTCTATGATCTTTAAGGACCTTCCCAACCCATTCTGTGATTCTTAAGGACCTTCCCATCCCATTCCATGATCTTTAAGGACCTTCCCAACCCATTCCGTGATCTTTAAGGACCTTCCCAACCCATTCCATGATCTTTAAGGACCTTCCCAACCCATTCCATGATCTTTAAGGACCTTCCCATCCCATTCCGTGACCTTTAAGGACCTTCCCAACCCATTCTATGATCTTTAATGACCTTCCCAACCCATTCTATGATCTTTAAGGACCTTCCCAACCCATTCTATGATCTTTAAGGACCTTCCCATCCCATTCCATGATCTTTAAGGACCTTCCCATCCCATTCTCTCACTGCAAGCTGTTGGAATGGGAGCTGTGTTGGCTAAAATCACCCTCATAACGAACGGCGCGCTGGTAAAAATCTGAATATAACGTTAAACCTGCGCTCCCGTAATTAAGTAATTACATGTTCAAACGAACCTGGGTACTTGTGCAATTAAACAGCCTTTTACAGCGTCGTGTCAGCTTAATTTAATTGTTGTCTGCCAGCGCCGGCTTTAATGTTTAATAACTGAGATACAAAAGAGGGGAGGCGTGCAGGCGGGATCGGGTCCTGCTTGCTGATGAAAACAGCACTTAAATCTCAGTTGCATGGAGCTGGGGCTGCCTGTTTGCTTATTGGGAGGGGGAAGCTGGAAGAAATGGATCCGGAGGAGAAGAACAAGTGGTTTTATGGGATCGTTTTCTGCCTAAAGCGGGCAAAGCAGTGAAAAAAGGAGCTGCAATGGGCTGAGATCGCCTGCCTTGTGCTCCTATGACCCAACCCTGTGCCTGGTCCCGGTGCTGTGCAGCTCAATGATGTTGGGAGAACCATGAGGAAGGCTCTGCTTGGTGTCCATGGGGTTTATGGGCAGCTTTATTGAGCAAGTACCCCACATTGGGAGCAGGGGGACTACAGGGGGTGAAATAACCAACATGTCGAGAGCTCAGGAATCATGACTGTGTGTGAATATCATCCTCTGCATTGAAGAGGGCAACCCCTGGGCTCGATGCTGCAGCTCCTCACCCCACAGACCCATGTGTTCCTCCAGAGCAGCCCCCCAAGTGTGCCCTGCAGCCCCCCCACCATGGGCTGAAGGTCAATGGGAGCAGCTCTGGGAGCCCCCAAGCAGATGAATGTGGGTGAGGAGGGGCTGCTCAGGGCTCTGTTTGGGTTTGAGGTGCTTCCATGCCTCGTCCTGCTTCTTCCTGTGCTCATCCAACGCTGTCCTGGAAGCAAGAGCTCCCTGCAGCCCATCTCGCATTCCACCAAACCCACGGCTGCTGTTTGCTGCTGGGAGATGCATGGATTTACAAACACTGCCTGCCTTGCCAGCTGGCTGTTTGCAGAGCTGCTTTCAGAGGGGGAAATTCCAACTATCTGCAGAGCCAGAGGAGCAGAAGGTGAATATCCAGAGCGCGTTGCTGCTCTCCAGCCCCCACTGGATGGCTCAGTGCTGCTCTCCAGCCCCCGTTGCATGGCTCAGTGCTGCAGAAGGTGAATATCCAGAGTGCGTTGCTGCTCTCCAGCCCCCACTGGATGGCTCAGTGCTGCTCTCCAGCCCCCATTGCATGGCTCAGTGCTGCAGAAGGTGAATATCCAGAGTGTTGCTTCTCTCCAGCCCCCATTGGATGGCTCAGTGCTGCAGAAGGTGGATATCCAGAGCATGTTGCCCTTCTCCAGCCCCCATTGCATGGCTCAATGCTGCAGAAGGTGAATATCCAGAGTGCATTGCTGCTCTCCAACCCCACTGGATGGCTCAGTGCTGCTCTCCAGGCTCACTTCCATAGGGATATCTCCATTCCCATGCTGTGCAGGAGGGAAGAGCTGCACCAACAGCACCTCATCACCGCAGCCATCGCAGCACGGTGCTGCTGGGGCACAGGATGACTTCCAGCTCTCACTGCCCTGACACGAAGGGAGCATCCTCCTTTGAGCCCAAGGGGAGCAGCAGCTCTGACGGCGTGACGGCCCCGCTGCACGGGACGTGGTTTTCCTGCTCAGAACAGACTGAACCAGCGAAGCACGCGGCATTTTTCACATTTTTCACATGTTTTCCTTTCGCCCTGACTCTTTTTTATCTGCTGCTTCGGCTCTGACCTTGGCTCGCCCTTCCCACCTCAGCTCCTGGAGCCCCGTGCTCTGACTGCAGCCGGGTGCTGGAGGAGCAGCAGATCCAAAAGCACAGGGTGAGCTTTTCCTCGTCGATCCCAGCTGAAGGTGAACTCGCAGCTCCAGGTAGGAACGAACACGCTCAGCTTCTGCTGGGGAAGGTGGTGGTTCTGCAACCCGTGCTGCTTCAATGTGAGTAGGAGTGAAATTGGTGATTCCAGATGGATCAGAGCTGGAGAACTGAGCAGCTACAGCTGTGAGCACGGACACTTTGAGTGTATAAAGCTCCTGGTGGGGGCTGTGAGCAGCCAGCAGCTCGCTGGGCTTCCCGTAGGTAAATACCAGCTTGCTCTGAGTGCTGTCCCATCATAGAGAGCTGCATTTCTGCTGCAGAATTGGCCTGAGGGATTCGTGGAGGCTGAATGCAGCTCGGGTGTAGGTTTGTGACTGAGCTGACTGCAGGCAGCTCCGTGTCCCTGCGTGTGTTTTGTGGTGTCCTGTTTGTGTCAGGGATGCTCAACACGTGTTCTGCGGTGCGGCAGCTCCGTTCCTCCCCATCTCTACCACTGAGCTGGAGGTGGCTCCGCTCAGCCCCACGTTGGCCCACTCGTAATTAACTTATGGCTTTATCAACCCCAAACCACATCACTGCTCCATTCCTGGTCGCCTGCCACGGCTGTTGGGGCGGCTGGGAGCCCAAGCAGGCATTCCTGACTCCTCACCGGATTCCTGGGGATGGCTTGGAGCTCATTCAGCGCCGTTAATGCCAGCTCATGGCTTTAGCTGTGCAATTCCAGGAGCATTGAGTCGTCTCGGGTGCTCAGAGCTGGCACACGAGTTGGTTTGTTACCATTGGAGCCGTTCTCTCCGTGGTACGGATGAGCTGGAACGCTTCAGCACTGAGTAATCCCGATCCCTGCGTGCCTATGAGGAGGCTTCCCCCCACACCTTGCTGCTGAGGGGCCAAGGAAGGCTGTTCTGGCTGACAGCTGAGGTTGGGTTACTCGTTAACCAAACACCCTCATTGATGGCTGTGGTGTTCTTGGGCCGTGTTGACCTGCGCTCGGTGCCCGGCTCGCTTTGCTCCCTTTGGCAGCAGGAGCAGAAATGTGCTCTGTGTTCCTTCACCTGAGCGATGGCTGTGCCAGCATCAGAGCCTCTCTGCATGGAATGAACTCCTGCTGTGCTGTGTGCTCTGCTGGTTGGAGCGTGGCCGGAGGTGCTCAGAGCCACAAGTGGGGCCTGGGGGCTGCCTGAGCTGATGGGGGGCACCCAGCCCACGGCAGGATTGAGACTGAGGGGCTTTGGGGTCCCTTTCAACCCAACCGTGGCTGTAATTCTGTGGCTGTGGTCTTAATGACCCTTCCAACCCAACCATGCCATGGTTCTGTGATCTTTAAGGACCTTTCCAACCCAACCATGCCGTGGTTCTGTGATCTTTAAGGACCTTTCCAACCCAACCATGCTATGGTTCTGTGATCTTTAAGGACCTTTCCAACCCAACGTATTCTACAGCTCTATGATTTCACATCTCCAACCACCAACCAGGTTCCTCATATCACCAGAACGATGCATTCCCAATGGCTTTTTGGCTCTGCTTTACCCAGCTGTGGCTGCCCCCTCCTCCTGGCTCTGCTTATGGAGCATCACCCAGCTGTGCCCTCCCCTCACTCCCAGCCCCCCCAACCCCCCCACCCCCATTCAATCCCCTTGGATAAGCTGTCACAGCACCCTGGCTTTGCCCTCGGGTCACCTTCAGGTTTGAATCAGCTGCACAGCTGCCATACCCATCCATTGTCTTGCTTTCAAATGGGAACGACTCAGTCTCATAGAGAGGCATTGTTAGGTGTTCCTGCTGCAGCAAATTGCTGTGTTTACCCTCCAAGCACGGCGCTGTGTGGGGTTTGGGGCTGACATTGGTGTTGTCTGGACTGCAGCTGGTTCAGGGCAGATGTGTGGCATTATGCATGCTGAGCGTTAGGGAACGTGCCTGCGAGGCAGGAGGGAGTGTGAGTGAGTGGAGTAGCCTTGTGCTGGTTCATTTATATGCTCGAAAAGCACTCATTAGTGGCCTGTGAGCAGCCCTGATGCTGTAACTCCCAGTTCCCCTATGGAACGTGCTGGTTCCTCTGTGCTATCCACTGCTTTGTTGGCCCTTCTGTGCCTGTAACCCCAACACAGTGGTTGTGCTGGGTGGTGATGGGCAAACTGAGTCAGATCCCATTGCTTGATACCCCCAAATGGTGACGAATGGTTGTGCTGGATGGCAACAACTCCATTTGATGTCGGATCCTCCTGTTCCCTATTTGCTGTTTGGTGTTTGTGGGTTTCTACACAGGCAGCCTCACCTTTCTGCTTGCTTTGAAGCTGTGTGCACGATGGGGTGTTGTGTG
Organism: Excalfactoria chinensis; assembly: GCF_039878825.1. Classification (NCBI taxonomy): domain Eukaryota; kingdom Metazoa; phylum Chordata; class Aves; order Galliformes; family Phasianidae; genus Excalfactoria; species Excalfactoria chinensis. The sequence goes on from NW_027315657.1 coordinate 12,637, forward strand.
AGCTCCCCTCTGCCCACAGCACAGCCCTGCTGTGGCTATAAGGGGAATGTGAGGCAGTGCTCAGAGCATGGGCAGCCCATGTCCCCTGTGCCAGCAGACACTCCTAATCCAAAGCATTCATCTCCTTGTGCTGTGAGGTCCCTTCCAACCACACCGTGATCCCATGGTGCTGCGATCTTTGAGGACCCTTCCAACCCAACTCATTCTGTGATCTTTGAGGACCCTTCCAACCCAATTCATTCTGTGTTCTTTGAGGACCCTTCCAACTCATTCTGTGATCTTTGAGGACCCTTCCCACCCAATTCATTCTGTGGTCTTTGAGGACCCTTCCAACTCATTCTGTGATCTTTGAGGACCCTTCTAACCCAACCCATTCCATGATTGTGTGATCTTGGAGGACCCTTCTGACCCAATCCATTCTGTGACCTTTGAGGACCTTTCCAACCCAACCTGTTGTTTGGCTCCATGATGTTTGAGGACCCTTCCAACCAAATCCATTCCATGATTCTGTGATCTTTGAGGACCCTTCCAACCATTCTGTGATCTTGGAGGACTCTTCCAGCCCATTCTGTGACCTTTGAGAACCTTTCCAACTCAACCTGTTATGTGACTCCACGATGTCTGAGGACCCTTCCAACCCAAACTGTTCTGTGATGACCTTTGAGGACCCTTCCAACCCAACTCATTCCATGATTCTGTGATCTTGGAGGACCCTTCTAACTCAACCTGTTATGTGACTCCATGATGTCTGAGGACCCTTCCAACCCGAACTGTTCTGTGATGACCCTTGAGGACCCTTCCAACCCAACCCATTCCATGATTCCATGACCTTTGAGGGCCCTTCCAACCCAACCCATTCCATGATTCCACAACCCTTGAGGGCCCTTCCAACCCAACTCATTCCTTGATTCTGTGATCTTGGAGGACCCTTCTAACTCAATCTGTTGTGTGACTCCATGACCTTTGAGGACCCTTCCAACACAAACTGTTCTGTGATGACCTTTGAGGACCCTTCCAACCCAACCCATTCCATGATTCCACAACCCTTGAGGACCCTTCCAACCCAGCCCATTCCATGATTCTATGACCTTTGAGGACCCTTCCAACCCAACCCATTCCATGATTCCATAACCCTTGAAGGCCCTTCCAACCCAACCCAACCCATGATTCCATAACCCTTGAAGGCCCTTCCAACCCAACCCACTGTGTGCTTCCATCATCTTAAATCCCCTTTGGGTGTTGAGGTCCCGGGGTGGGATTAATTCCCCTTTGGTTGCTCTGAAGGCGAGATGTGCATGGAAAGCAAAGCGCGTTGGCTGGGTGCTCGAGCAGCCTTGGACTTTGTCTGATGATTAGCGCTGCCAATAGCCCTGACACGCACATTTCTCTTTGGATCACGTGTCAGCACTTCTCCCTTTCACCCCTGAGCTGTTTGGAGAGTTGGGATTTCCCCACAGCGCCGTGAAACTGAAGCTTTGGGTTTGGATTCAGGCACAGCAGCTTCCATCCTGCTTTGCAATCCTGGTGGTAAAGCAACGCTTCTTGCGTCAGCAACAGCTTGAGCTCATGAAACCCAAGTGCAGCGTGTGGGAAACAGCAGCTCTTGTGACTCTTTATCACCTTGTTGTGCTGGAGCCAGGGAAAGCCTGAGGGCACAGCCCTGACAGTTCTGTATGTGATGAACCTGGAGTGAAGCGTTCCCTGTTCTGTGCTGTGTGAGGGCTTTGTGCTTTCCTGGCTGTGTTTGCTTGCAGTTGCTTTCAAGCAAAACTTAAAGCATCCCATCAAAGAGTGTCTTGTTGTTGGGGGTCCAGGTGGATCTAACTAAGATGGGTTGGGTGGGTCCTTACAGATCACAGAATGGCACTGTGGGTCCCATCCTGTTCTGCAGGCAATGGGGTGCTCCTTGCAGGCCTTTTGCTGATGGGGTTGTGTTCAGGAGCCAAGATCTTTGCTACAACCACATACTGGGAACAGCTGCCTTGCATCCCTGTGCCCCTTAGCCCCAGTTCTGCCTCATACATTGCAGGGAAATGAATCTCAGCCTTTAAGCCCTCGGTTGGGACAGTTCAAGTTCTGCCTTTCACCCCTGTGTCCCCATGCATCCCTATGGGCCCAGTGCATCCCTATGGGCCCAGTGCATCCCTATGGGCCCCATGCATCCCTGTGGGCCCCATGCATCCCTGTGGGCCCCAGTGCATCCCTATGGCCCCAGTGCATCCCTATGGCCCCATGCATCCCTATGGGCCCCAGTGCATCCCTATGGGCCCCATGCATCCCTATGGGGCCCATGCATCCCTATGGGCCCAGTGCATCCCTATGGGCCCCATGCATCCCTGTGGCCCCAGTGCATCCCTATGACCCCATGCATCCCTGTGGCCCCAGTGCATCCCTATGGGCCCCATGCATCCCTGTGGCCCCAGTGCATCCCTATGGGCCCCATGCATCCCTATGGGCCCCATGCATCCCTATGACCCCATGCATCCCTGTGGCCCCAGTGCGTCCCTATGACCCCAGTGCATCCCTGTGGCCCCAGTGCATCCCTATGGCCCCACACATCCCTATGTCTGATCCAGGAACGTGTGCTGTTAGAGGGGTTGTTCTGTGACAGCCCTCTTGTGTGCGTGCATTAATGACAGCTAAAACCATAACCTTAAAACCCAGCACTAAAACAGCAATTAGTGCCTGCTGGTAATTACCCAGCAACCGGTTCCACGGAGCTGATCTGGACTCTTCCCTTCGCCTTGGGGATGTGCTGAGCTGACTTATGGGGTGCATCACTCCTGGATTGAAATGAAGGCCTTCCCTCTGTGCTGCAGGAACGTCTTCAGGGAGAGCTGCACACGGGTTGCTGCAGCTTATCCCACTCCCTTCTTCTTTTACATCAAAAACAGGGAGAACAGAAGTCAAAGGGGAAGATGCTTTGAAATGAGATCCGTTTAATGCGGTGTCATCCTGAAGTAAGACCCTGTTTCTTTTCCTTGCAGATCTTTCTTCCAGCGGTAGCCTCAAAAATGGAGGTGGGAGGGCTCGGCTGGTGAAGGAGCAGCACCCGACACCTCAAAGGGTCGAAGGATTTAAGGTAAAGCCCAGCAAGTTCTCTGTGCAACTGAATGCGTGCTGCCTTTGGGGGGGGCAAAGTGCAGCCTGTTCCTTGTGTTTGGGGTCAGAAATGCCTCTTCTGGGGCACGGAGAGGAGCAAAGGTGACCCAGAGGGCAGCGGGAGCGCTGGGATTACTGCTCTGTAAGCTGTGCTGTTGGCTCTGCCCTCGGTTGGGTGAGCAGATGGGGAGCCACGCTGACGCCGGGTCCGGCTTTGTCACCCTCATAACTTCACACACGGCTTCAGCTCCGTGCAGAGGGAGCTGATGGCAGCACGGTGGGAAGCTCCACGTGGTGGGGCTGTAATTTGGGATCGGCCACTAATTGGGGCCTCTTTGGGGGCCTTTTAAAACACAGGCTAACCTGGAAGTCACTCGCTTCCCATGGCACATGCATTCTGCTGTACATCTTTTCAGTGCCTTCCACTCCTCCCAAAGCATTCTGTTCCTGGTAGGCTGCCACAAAGTGCTTGGGAACAACTAGAAAACTCCCCCAGATACCAACTATTGTTATTGTGTGACTTCAGCTTGAAATGTCCCTCGTTGGCATTGACACCTGAATTCTTTGGCAGGCCTGCAGTGGGAGGAATGTTCTCTGCAGGACGTAATGCAGGCACGAGTGGTGATTGGCTTCCTGCAATCTCCTGTGGGAAAGCCCTTTGCTTTAACCACGCACACACGTTGACCTTGGAGCTTTTGCAGCAGCAAAGAAGTAAAACAGAGGGGAAGGGAGGTGAGGGGGATGTGCTCTTTCCAGGGAAGGAGGAGCAGGTCTTGTAAATGCTGGGCTGGAGTACAGAGCAAGCGTTGCATCTCCTTCACTCGCTGCAGTCTTTGCTGTTCTGAAGGGTGGAAATAGACATGAGTCGAGTGTGAGGCTGCAGGACACGACGTGAATGTGTCGCTGTGGATGTTGACTGATCTCAGTTCATTGCTACCTTTGGCCTTCAAGACTTACAGCAAGCCGAGCCTAGGAAGAGATGGCCCTGCAGGTCCTTTAGGAGAGGTGATACAGGCTTGAGGAAGGGTGTTCTGTCTGCTGTGGTTGGCTCCTGTTTTAAAACAAGGGGCAGCCCTGATCACGTAGAACAGAAGAAATGAACCTCTCCCAGCATTGCACCTTGCTCTGTTTAGAGCAGAATGATGGGATCACAGCATGGCTGGGTTGGAAGGATCCCAAAGCCCCCCCCCACGCTGACTCCTGCTGTGGGCTGGGTGCCCCCACAGCCACCTCAGGGCCCCAATCACAACCTCGGGTACCTCCAGGGATGGGGCACCATAGCTCTGGACAGCAGCACTGGGGCCTTATTGCCCTCTGAATGAGGAATTTCCCCTTCACACCTGACCTAAATTTATCCCATCACTCTCTATAAGATCCCCTGAGGTCCTGGAAGGATGCAGTGAGGTTTTCTCCCCAGGCTGCACACCTCCAGCTCATCCTATCCACACAGCAGAGGTGCTCCAACCTCCAAGCATCCTCATGGCCTCCTGGTTAGCTTTGTGTGGCCTCATTGCTCCATCCTATCCACATCCCTCTGGATCCCATCCCTTCCTTCTGCCCTATCATTGCACCACTCAGCCCAGTGCCGTCACCAAACCATGTTGAAGCTCCAGCCATCACCAGCGCTGCTCTCAGCAGCTGCTTAAATCGGTCCGATGGAAAAGGAATCCTCTTTACTCTTCCCCACTGACACAGATCACATCACCAACACGGGGAGGAGCTGCTGTCAATCTGAATCAGCTTCCAATGTGTTTTCCTTCTCCGTAGCTGAGGTTGGACGGAGCTCTTTAGAGCTCCATAGGGCAGCCTGTGTCTGCCGTGATGATTTCAGCCTCCTTTCCTGCAGGGCATGGTTAAGAGATTGACATGCAAAGAGCTTGTAATGGTGGGACAGTGGGATGAGGACTGCAAATACAAGTAACCAGATTCATTTGAATGGGATGCCATTGAGGGAGGTGGTTCCTGCTGCAAGCTGTGCTGCTGGGTGAGCAGGGAGGAATGCAAACAGAGCTTGAGAAGGTAGGAATGAGCAGCTGGGGGCTGCAGGCATCCTCAGGAGTGCAAGAGGTGCTGAATGGAAGGCAAGGATAAAGTTCAGACATTGATAGCAGCACTTATCTGTTATTATCACCCATTATTATCTCTGTTATCAGTCATGGAAAGGGAGGTAGCGTTGCGTTGGGCTCTCCTTCCTCCTGCATTGCCCTCTGGTTGCTCCAGGCTGCCCTTTGGAGCTCTAAAGAGCTTCCTCGGCCTGTTTCCATACAGAACTCCCTTCATCTTCAGTTTATGTGCTATATATACCTATTATATAGGCTTAGATTGCTCCTTAATCTATGCTTTATGTATTATAGTGCTGTACTGCATGTTATATATGCACAGATTATACCTTACCCCATAGTTTATGTATTACAGTACTATATTACTCATTATGTAGGCATAGGTTAGACCTTAATCTCTAGGTTATGCATTATAGTACTCATTATATAGGCATAGATTAAACCTTAATCTCTAGGTTATATATTATAGTGCTGTATTACATATTATATAGGCACAGCTTAGACCCTAATCTATATTTTATGTTCTAGTGCTATATTACTTATAACATAAACATGGATTATACCTTAATCTGTAGCTTATGTATAGTACTGTATTACGTATTATGAAGGTATAAATTAAACCTTATTCCATTGTTTATGTATTATAGCCCTACTATATAGCCATATATTATACCTTATTCTGTATCTCACATATTACAGTGCTATATTACACGTTACATGGGCATGGATTATGCCTTACTTCATATTTTATAGACTATAGCGCTATATTTCATGTTATATAGGCATAGATTGTGCTTAACTCCGTGTCCCATCTGTAACAGTGATGCATTGCATATCATAGCAATGAGTCACACATTACGCAGCACCCACTTGCGGTTTACACCTCACTTGGGGTGTTTTTTGGAGCTCTGGATCTCCCTTATTGGGTGGGAGAGCTGAGGAAGGAATGAAAACATTTAGGACCTGTTCTATTAACAAAAACCCTCGGCTTCCTCTCACCTCTTGGAGGGCTGTTGTGACAGGGAACAAAGGGAGAACAGGGTCTGGAGGTGATGGATGGGAGGAGGAACCCCCAGCAGCAGCAGCCACCCCTCACTTCTGCCTGCAGAGACCCAGAGGTGTTTGCAGACCCCTTTTGCTTTGCTCACAGCCCAGGGTGGACCTCTGCCATGTGCCAAAGGCTCGAATCCATGGAGGTGCCTTCGTTACTGACGCCTCCGATTAATTGCTTTGTTTGTTTCATCAGATACACTATCTAAAGGCATTTGTGCCTGAAGCCACAGAAGATAGATGGACAAGCCAAGCAACTTCTGACCCTGCATCATTTTCTGGGGCAAAATTGTATGGCAATGTATCCTACAAGGTAACGTAGCCCCCCTGCAGTGAGTACAGAGGATTCCTTTTGCTTGGCCACCAGTTGTCACATAGGGAAGGGCCCTCAGGCCACACATCCCAGCCTCAGCTCAGCGCAGCTCAGAGGCAGAATTGGAGTGATTTGGCAATGAGATAATCCACGTTGCATCCCAAATCACACCGTGTGTGAGGCCAGGCCTGGCACTGTGTTCATGGGGCAGAAAAGCAGCACACAGGAAAGCTCAGATGTTTGCCAGCACCTCAGTACAGGTGGGGCATCCCAGTGCTGAGAACAGCAGCTCTCAGACAGCTAGAAAAGCACTTTGTGACCCCAAAGGCTGCATCAAAGGGCTGCTGGTGCCTTCCTCGCTTTCCTCAGGTATCATTGGAACAGCAGAGCTCCCACTCGACTCAGTCTCTTACAAAACTGCATTGTTGTCTTTAATGCTAAGCTTCAGCGTGCTCCCTTTGCTCAGGGTGAAAACATGAGGGACCCAACACAGCATGAGGGACCCAACACAGCTTTGGGGTGCGCTCAGGGGGGCACCCGCTCAGGCAGGACGTGGTTGCCATTGCTTCTAAGGGTACACAGGCTGAGTTAAGCTCTGGAACGACGGCTCTGAGCTGATAGAAATGTGTTGTTATCGATTGCTTGGCCTTCAGGATGATGTTGGAGTTGCCTATCGAAAGCCAGAGGGGTCTGCGTGGTTCCTCTGATGTGCTGCAGGAGCTCCAGGCTCAGCTGACAAAAGGGATTTAGCATCACTCTGTGGGGGGAGCTGGCGTGGTGGGGGGCAGCTGCAGTGCTCCAATGGACTGAACTGAGATGAACGCCCCTTGTACACTTCCAGATATGAACCAAACCTTTGGTTTTTTGCCCAGAATTGAAGCTCTGTGCCCACAGCTTTGCTCCTTAGCAAAGTTCCTTTGCCCCATAGCAAAGTTCCTAATGGAGCACGTTGAGCAGATGAGGTGAGAACAAGGCTGAAACCAACGCTCCCTATGGGGCCGAATGCTGGGTGAGGCAGCACACGGGGGTCTCACAACACCCTTTCTTGCCCCAGGCTGCAGAATCCTGGCACGCTTTGGTTGCTGTGCTTCCTCACACACTGCAGCAGCACCTTGAAGGCTGCAGAGCTCTGATCCAACCTCACCAAACCCACTCGCTCCTTTGTAAGCAAGTCCCGATCCCTGAATGCAAAGCAAAGATTTGAGCCATCCCCCCTTTTGATCTCTTGCAGGGTGTCTGGTGAGGAATGCAATGGGATCAATAGCATGTCTGCAGAGAGCGGCCCCGGGACGAGACTGAGAAACCTGCCAGTGATGGGTGACGGCCTGGAAGCTACCCAGATGTCGACAGCGCAGGCGCAGGCGCAACCCCAGCAAGGCAGCACCGTCGGCGTCAACCCTCCCCCTCCAGAGACCTCCAACCCTAACAAACCCAAGCGGCAGACCAACCAGCTGCAGTACCTGCTCAAAGTGGTGCTCAAAACGCTATGGAAGCATCAGTTTGCGTGGCCTTTCCAGCAGCCCGTGGATGCTGTCAAACTCAACCTCCCCGTGAGTAGATGTGGGGTTTCTTCCCCCTTAGGAGGAAGGGGAGAGGGTGGGCGTTCAGCTTTGTGCCTAAAGAAGGCTTAGGGAGGAGATGCTGAGGTTCAGATCATGGTTTGGCTTTTAGGGTGACAGGATCCCAGAGCCACTAGGGTTGGAGTTTAGATCAGCTGATGGTTTGGCTTTTAGGGTGACAGGATCCCAGAGCCATTGGGGTTGGAGTCTGGGGCTCCAAACTCCCCATAGCAATTCCCTACAGTGTGTAGTAGAGTCATGTCCTGTTGGGTTTGGAGCTTCTCCAGACAAAGAGACCCCACAACCTCTCTGTTCCAAGGCTCCATCCATTGAAATCCCATTCCAAATGACCCTGAACAAGTCAGCTTTTCTTACAGCAGAAAAGCACTGATGTCCTCAGACATCCAGGAGTGGGGTCAGGAGCTCCAGCTGGGCTGTGGCCCCACGCAGCTGATACTTTGGGTTGCAATTCACATTCTGGGGTCTTTTAGAACCCTCTTAAAGCTTTGGGGGCTCCGTTTCTTTGGTTTCTTTCCATGCTGATGGAGCTCTGGTTCTTCCTGTGGACATGGAGGTGGAACAGGGTGGTCCCTCTCTAAGAGTTCCCCATCTGCACTGAGCTGGGAATCCCAGCACTGGATCCAGTGCTGCAGATGGGGCCTCCCCAATGCAGAGCAGAGAGGAGATGAGCATTTCTTCATAATCCATCACCTGAGCTGTTGGATTCTTTGCAGCAGAAACCCATGGACAGCTTTGCTTCTATAGCAACAGCATTTCCAGTCCTCCCTTTCTAACCACGGTGCCTAAAAATAGCAGCACCTTCCTTTGTATTATCTGGATGCCTTTAAGAGGCTGAAAGCGAATCTCATTTCCTTCCTTCTCCACGTGTGGCTGCGTGGGGTGCACGACCTCAGGGTCAGTCGTTTCAGGTTTTAGCCATCGCTCAGCCCCATTAGGATCCCAGACACTGATTCTGTAGCCCCAAAGAGATCCCAGCATCACCCCTCAGCATCACCCCTCACCTTTCCCCACTGCCCTTTTCCTGCTGTGTTCTGTGGGGTTTTGCCCAATAAATGGCAGCAGTGGAGCTCAGAGAATGGTCTGGGTTGGGAGAAAAGGAGGTTTGGATCCTCATAGAGGTGAGTTTGGGGGATCTCATCCCTGATTGGTGCCTCTCTGCCCTCTGCAGGATTATTATAAGATAATTAAAACACCGATGGACATGGGAACAATAAAGAAACGCTTGGAGAATAACTACTACTGGAATGCTCAAGAATGTATCCAGGACTTTAACACGATGTTTACAAACTGTTACATCTACAATAAGGTACGATGAGCTCCTCCGTGTTTTCAGAGGGGGTTCTGCTGTTTTTGTACAGGCTCGGTAGGTCTGTTGTGTTGTTTGTAGCTCTTGGAAAAGCCAAGTTATAGCTTTGTGCTTTGGAGGGATAAAAACAGTGCTGCAGAGAGCAGTGCTTGGAGCCACGTCCTGCCCGCCCCTGCTTCCATTGCACTGCAGAAGATTCCCCTCCAGACAGCAGAATGATCGTGGAAACCACTCTGTAAACAGCCATGGAACCATCTGGGATACAGGGAAAGGATGTGGAATGTCACGGAGCGCTGCATTCACCACTGATGGACTGGGGGAAGGAGCTGAGCGTCAGCACAGCCTTTGGGTGCTCTGCAAAGATGGGAAGGCACCATGTTGGCAGAGGCTGTACCAGGCAGATGCTGCTCGGAGCTGTGTGTGCTGCAGAGACATCTCCTCATCTGCCAAGGAACCAGGGAGCAACAGACACCGACGGGGACTTCACTGCTGTCCTCACAGCAGCAGCCAGCGCAGCATCCCTGCAGCCCAGCCCTCATTCAGTCCCCTCTCAGCTCCTGCCCTCCCTGTTCCTCACAGCTCTTCTCCTTCGCTCCATTTGACCACGTTCTCCTCCTCTTCCCCCGCTCAGAACCATTGCACAAGACCCAGTTTGTTCCAGATGTGTTGTTCCAGCTGGATTGACACAAGCTGAAGCACTGGCAGGCAGCTCCATGGCTCCTTTCCTCCACTCCTCACTCCCTGAAGTCTCTTCTTCCTCAGAACTCCTCCTTGATATCCACAGTGATCACTGCAATTGCTTCCCAAGGTTTGCACTTCATCTTTAACCCACAACAACTCCAGGCCCTGGCAGGCACCGCTTGTTACTGCAGATAGTGCAGTTTTATTTGGGTTCTGCATTCTTGTCTTGTCTTGTTTTGGTCCTTCAAAGCGATGCCCATGGCCTTTGCCTCTTTAAGCCAACACAGCACAACTGGAATGAGGCTCTGAGGGCTTCAGACCATCCACACATACCTCCGTGTCTGCGTTGTTTGCTGCCACCTTCCCACATTGTCCCACTGTGGTGCCTTCCCGTCTGCCATCAGTCTCTCGTTGGGTTGTTGGATGCCCTCCCTCGCTGTGAAACAAAGCAGAAAGCCTTCAGAGCAGCTCCCAGGCCTTGTTGGTGCCTTCTGCATTGCATTCCTGGCCAGTTCTTCCAGTTCTCATCGATTCCTGATGTGTTTCAGAGCAAACATCCAGCCCTGTGCCATGCAGTCGTGCCAATTAATTCAGAGCTCATCAATCAAGTGTTGATGTCCATCTTTGGTTCCCACTTCCAAAGGATCCATCCTCACACCAACCTCCTTCACACCTTCCTTAATCTTTGCACATGGAGCTTCCTTCTCTCAGCCTGCAAGGATTGGCCTTGTGAAGGTGTATACAAAGTCAGGAGGAGAGGATCCCGTACAGAGCCTGTAGGGATCCCGAGTCTTCTTTCTGTAGAGCGGCAGCACGGCTTGTGTTGTAAGGAGCCTTAGAGATCACAGAACCACGGAATGATGGAATATGTTGGTTTGGAAGGGACCTTAACGGTGATAGAATGATACAATGGGCTGCACTGGAAGAGTCTACTAAGGTGACAGAACTATAGGATGATGGAATGGCCTTGGGTACCTCCAGGTTTGGGGCACCCACAGCTCTGTGCAGCAGTGCCAGCACCTCACTGCTCTCACCATGAAGAGTTTCTACCTCAATGCTCCCATCTTCCCCTTTTGCTCCTCCTCCCTCCATCCAGAAAGCAGCAGCACTGCCTGCAGTGATCAGCATGGGTTGGTTTATTCCACCATCACCTATTGTGTGCTATACACAAGTATACCCAACGCCTCTCCGTGCCTTTATAAGCACTTCAGGACAAGGACTCTTCCACATATCGAGTGCTCAGGACAGCTGTGTGGAAACAGTGCAAAGAAAGATCACGATGTACAAAAGCTCCAGCAGTTGCAAAGCTGGGAGATGATAAGGATTACAATTTGCAGCCACAGAGTTCCACATCCCACAAAAGAAAACTGTTCTGAATTGTTTCTGTTTCATCTTTAATTTTCCCTTATGATTAAACTGGTTGTGAAATGGAAAGAGCAGGCAAAATCTTGGTGCTGAGTTTGGTTTGTTTAGAGTACAGCAGTCCTTTTGTTTGTAGAGAAGTGCCTTGCCTGATTGATTCTCTCTTATTCCTCCAGCCAGGAGATGACATAGTCTTAATGGCAGAAGCTCTAGAAAAGCTCTTCCTGCAGAAAATCTCCGAAATGACGCAGGAAGAAACTGAAATCGTGATAGCCCAAACAAAAGGGAGAGGACGTGCACGGAAGGAAGCAGGTATGGCACCCATCTTCATCAGTGAGCAGGGTGAAGAGATGGATTGTGGCCGTAGCGTGTTTGGTGGTGGCACGGAGCTGGGAGGGGTGGTTGCAACCACAGAAGGCTTCTACACATGTGGAGGAAGAACTGCCTGGTTTGGGGCTGAGCTGTGGAAAGGTGCTCTGTGGGGAAGGGTCTGGGGGTCCTGGTGGCCAGTGGTTGACCAGCAGTTGACCATGAGCCAACAGTGTGCCCTGGTGGTCAAGAAGGGCCAGTAATGGTCATTGGGTTGACCAGTGGTTGACCAGCAGTTGACCATGAGGCAGCAGCGTGTGCCCAGTGCTCCTGTCTTCTCACTGGGCTCCACTGAACGCAGCCCAGCCCCATCCTCCTGGCCTCCAGCCTCCAGATATTGAGCAGCACCGACCACATCCCTCTCAGCCTTCTCCTCCCCATGTGCACAGCCCCGGGGCTCTTAGCCTGTCCCCATCAGGACGTGCTCCAGGCCCCCACCATCTCTGCACCCTCTGCTTGGCTCAGCTCCCCATCAGCCCTGGACTGGGGAGCCCAGTATTGAGCCCAGTGCTCCAGATGGGGCCTCCCCAGCGCAGAGCAGAGGGAGGAGCACCTCCCTCACCCAGCTGGCCATACTTTGGGCAGTGCATCCCAGGGTTTCTTTAGCATTCCTGTCCACCTGAATGCACTGCTGGCTTGTGGTCAACTACCGGTCAACCACTGGTCACCTTATTGGCCACCATTGGCCTTCAGGGCACACTGCTGACTTGTGGTCAACCATTGGCCACTAGGACGTATGCTAGAAGCCTGGGGGCTGCTCCTTGTGGTTTTGGTGAGTGAGATCCTTGGGCTTGGTCAGCATCTCACCCAACAGGCTGTGAGAGCACGCGTGGAGGAAAACGTGATGAGTGTTTGTCCCTGACAGGTTGCTCAAGAACAGGCTCTGCAAAGTATTCATTATCTAATGAGCAACACTCTTTCACTCGTTATGAAACATTGTTTTCCCGTTAAGACCATTAAGTCTGGAGAGAGAGAGAAAGAAAGAAAAGCAACGCTTTGTTCCTTTTCTTTCCACAGTGACATCCAAGCCAGGATCATCCACGGTACAGAACACAACGCAGGCCTCGTCCCCAGCCCAGACTCAGGCCCCACAGCAGAACCTCCAGGCCGCACAGACCACCCATTCCTTCCCTTCTGTCACCCCCGACCTCATCGTCCCGACGCCCGTGATGACGATGGTGCCTCCTCAGCCCCCAGTGCCACCTCCGCCGGCCCCCCAGGCCCCCGCTCCGCCGGCCCCGACCCCCCAGCCCATCCAGCCTCACCCTCCCGTCATCCCCACGCCTGCTCAGCCCGTCAAGGTGAGTGCTTGGGGCTGCATAGCTGGGCTTGGGAATGTCTGCAGTCTTTACCACCAGAGTCTTGTTTTAGGGCAGACAGCCTCAGTTTGGTCAAAAGATTCCTATTCTTACTTAGAGGGCTGGAGCAGCTCTGCTATGAGGAAAGGCTGAGGGACCCTTCCAGCTAAACCATACTGACTCCATGAGCCTTAAGGTCCCTTCCAACCCAACCATTCCATGGTTGTGTGGTCCATAAGGCCCCTTCCAAACCAACCATTCTGTGATCTTCCAGGGCCCTTCCAACCCAACCATTCCAAGGTTCTGTGGTCTTTAAGGTCCCTTCCAACCCAACCATTCTGTGATCTTCCAGGACCCTTCCAACCCAACCCATTCCATGGTTCTACGATCTTTGAGGTCCCACTCAGCATGGTTATCCCATGCTTCTGTCTTTAAGATCCCATCCAACCCAACCCATTCTACAATTCCAATTTGGAAAACGCTCCCTCCTCTCAGTTGAGCAGACGAGGATCCCGTGGTGGCCCCTCTCAGACACAGTTAAGTCAGACACTGTGGATTCTGCCCAGCTTTGCATGGAGCTCATCCCCTTAAAACCCAGTTTTTGAGTCCTCCGTGACTCAGGAGCAAACCTCGCCTTGCCAAAGTGAGTCACGCTCCTGCCCTTTCTCAGACAACAGAGCAAATCCGTGTGGTTTTCTGCAGAGCTCCTGAAGTATGTGTGCAAATCTGCAGCTCCCAGCCCTTAACTTGAGTCATAAATGGTGGCGAACCAAATTCGAGCCACGGGGAACGTAGAGCTGTTGAAGGCAACCTTATAGGTTTTGGTAATGGGGAACGTAGAGATGTTGAAGGCAACCTTATAGGTTTTGGTAATGGGGAACGTAGAGATGTTGAAGGCAACCTTATAGGTTTTGGTAATGGGGAATGTAGAGAGGTTGAAGGCAACCTTATAGGTTTTGGTAATGGGGAATGTAGAGAGGTTGAAGGCAACCTTACAGGTTTTGGTAATGGGGAACGTAGAGATGTTGAAGGCAACCTTATAGGTTTTGGTAACAGGGAACGTAGAGATGTTGAAGGCAACCTTATAGGTTTTGGTAACAGGGAACGTAGAGAGGTTGAAGGCAACCTTATAGGTTTTGGTAACGGGGAACGTAGAGATGTTGAAGGCAACCTTATAGGTTTTGGTAACAGGGAACGTAGAGATGTTGAAGGCAACCTTATAGGTTTTGGTAATGGGGAACGTAGAGATGTTGAAGGCAACCTTATAGGTTTTGGTAATGGGGAACGTAGAGATGTTGAAGGCAACCTTATAGGTTTTGGTAATGGGGAACGTAGAGAGGTTGAAGGCAACCTTATAGGTTTTGGTAATGATGGGTTTGTTTGACTCGATTGCAGACGAAAAAAGGAGTGAAGAGGAAAGCAGACACCACCACACCGACCACCATCGACCCGATCCACGAATCGTCCTCTTTGCCCACCGAACCCAAATCTACCAAGTTGGGCCCAAGGAGAGAAAGCAGCCGCCCGGTGAAGCCCCCAAAGAAGGACGTTCCGGATTCCCAACAGCATATGGTAGAAAAGAGCAGCAAAGTGTCTGAGCAGCTCAAGTATTGCAGTGGAATCATCAAGGAGATGTTTGCCAAGAAGCACGCGGCCTACGCCTGGCCCTTCTACAAACCTGTGGATGTAGAAGCACTGGGGCTGCACGATTACTGCGATATCATTAAACATCCCATGGATCTGAGCACAATCAAAGTAAGCTCATTGGGACAGAGTTAAAGGGGGGGAGGTGTGGATTGCACAGAGAATGAGACATTTTTCCCGGCACCTTTTGCTGTCTGCCAAAGGCGGGTTTTGGCCTCAGGGTTCTCATACAGGCAGTTTCTCATTTGCTTGTTGTTGTTGTGCTGACATTTGGAAGCAAAAGAGAAACGAAACAAACCAACAACGTCTCATTCATCCTTCCAGAAGGGCTCTTAGGAAACGCTTTGTGTGGGTTTTATACAGACAATTTCCATGCCTGTCTAAATGTACGCTGCCTGTTCTCAGCCCAGGAGATGGCCTCAGAGAGCATCCATCACAGTAATAAGGGGATGAGGCTGAAAACATTTTCCCCTTCAGACATTCTCCCTCCCCTTTAAACGAGGCCATTTACTTCTGGTTTTCCCTGTCCACGTCCATCTGCTGTTAAGCAGAGGTTGCTTGCTCTGCCCAAGGGCTGCAGCCACCAGTTCTAAAAGCACACCTGCAAAGCAATCCACATCCCCTTCCCTTCACTCCCCCCAAAGCATTAAAGTGATGTCTGGAAGTCTTTCCCTTCCTGGCTGTGCGCTCTGTGAGCAGTTTTGGCTCAGGGCTGAGTCCCCTTTAGTGCTGTTTGGGGTTGGGTTTATAAGGAGAGGAACCAATCCTGGGTCTGTATGCAGGGTTCAGCTCATCCCTCTGCAGCGCTGGGATCTGTGCGACCCATTTCTCTGCCCCTTTGTTTTATTGGAGGGACTACAGAGGCAGAAAAGGCTTCTTTGCAAACTGAAGGGCTGTCCTGATATCCCCCATCTTAAAACTCCTTTGTTTTCATGGCCCATGAGCACAAATAAGCCTTGCACAGAGCTGACCCCGATGGGTTTTGCTAAGATCTATATGGGGTCTATTGAGCTCGAGTCCCAGCAGGGATCCACTGAGCAATCCCAGCTTGTCCCAGAAGTGCCCTGAGGATCACACGGTCCTCCACACCCCAAATTACCAACAGAGATGCCCACAAATCAGCTCCATGTATTGCAAACCTGCTGCAATTCGTTACAGGATGAAACTCAACAGGCCATACAGGCTTCCAGATCCCCCATCAGGTGCTGTGTTGGTCCGAACCCTTCATTGCCTTCCCGTATTTATGTGCTGAATGCTCTCCTACCCTCACGTTGTTCAGAGCTGAAAGCTTTTCCTTCCCTCCTTTCCAGTCCAAACTGGAGAACCGGGAGTACAGAGATGCTCAGGAATTCGCTGCTGATGTGCGACTGATGTTTTCCAACTGCTACAAATACAACCCTGCTGACCACGAGGTGGTGGCCATGGCACGGAAGCTGCAGGTAAGGAGCTCAATTATCTTCCCCTGCTCTAATGAATCCAGCACGATCGCTGCATCATCTGGAAACGACACGAAATTGGTGGGGAACGGTAAGAAAACGACAACCCGGTTTGGTTTCGTAGCATCTCCTTCTCATTGCTTCCTATTGATTGTGAAAGAGAGGGAGAAAAAGATGCTCTGAAGGGTCCCCCCTCCCTCCCCACAAGGCCTGGAGGGAGCACAGCGGTTGTGCCACCCTCTGAGCGCTGCCATCTCTTGTTAATTCTGACCCTGTTCATTCTGAGATGATTTCAGGGCCCTGAAATTACCTCGTGATGCTTTTGTAGAGCCGCGGTCAGGTTTGGGCTGGTTTCATTGGAGATCAACACACCCCGAGCGTGTGATCCAACAGCTTTTTGGTGTGAAATGGGCAGCGTTCTACATGTTACCTATTGCTCTGCTGGATCGTATGGCAGGTGGACATCTCAAAACCACGCTGCTCACCCTCTGGCTGCTCTTGAACCAGAGGAGAACTTCACAACCACTTCTATCGCCATCGTGGAGCATTCTCAAGGAGCCTGAGATGTCTTTTCTCTCACTCTTTCCAATGGGGAAAGCTTGGCTTGTTTGTGAAGCTGCTCCAGCACCACCTGCAGTGTTGGGCTGTGCAGAACAACTTGATTTCCAGCTGAAACCAAGTAAGATGCAGCTCAGCATCAGCCCCCAGACTCACCCCCTGGTGCTGCTTTGCTGTTGGATGCTGAGTTTGGAGGAGTTTTGCTGCTCTCGAGCTCACAGCGGTGCCGCTCATTGCCTTAACCTGGTTGGTGTTTGTGCAAGCAATGGCAGGAAGAATCCCTTAATAAGCTCGTTATCTGCTTCTTCATTAGGGTTTATCAGTCTGTTCCTGGTGAATGCACGTGGAGCTCTGAGGGTTTTTGCAGCGTTGGGGTTTTGCTGTAACTTCTGAACTGCTTATAGTGGACTTTGCTCAAATGGATCCCATCGGGGCCGACCTAAAAGCTACACGGGTCCAGAAACGTGGGGAGGTTTTGTTTCTGACCCAGAGGATGCTGAGATGCGTCTGCAGAGCGTTGGCTGCTGGCTGCAATCAAGCACTGGATTTTCTAGTTCGTGGGAAACAGTAATTAGCTCATAAACACTCATTAAACGCAGTGAGTCAGCGCATGGCAGTGGGAGCAAAGCCAGGATTCAGCTCCTCCCCTTCCCAACCTTCAGTCCCAGCGCCAGGAGCCTGAAACCAGAGAATGTGGCGTTGCTGCCAGCAGATGGAAGCAGTGAAGCGACGTTAAGGAGAGGAGTGGAGAAATGCAGCCCAGCTCAGGCATGGAGGGAGCTGCAATGGCTCAGCAAAGAGCCCCATAGGACCCCCATGGTGACCTCAAGGATGGGCCTGACCCATCTGGGTGGTAGGAGAAAAGCACGCACCTCGTGCTCTGGGTTCTGCACCACGTGGAGCTTACAGATGGATGCATGGTGACCGTGGTCTGAACATCACCCGCTGCTGAACAGCAGAACTCGGCTGCATCCCCCCTGGATCCCTCCTTGGGGGCTCCCAGAAGTGCATGGTGACAGTGCACAGCTTTGGACCATGGGGTTGAGGTCTCTTGGAGCTGCCCAGAGTGATGGTTTTTCCTGCAAGCAACGCTTGTTCTGTCCCAGGAAACAAAAGGAAAGCAGAATCTGGGATTACTCATATTCCCTGTGTGGGACCCATTGCTGCTGGCTCAGTGCTGCAAGCAGAACGCTGTGAGCACAGCACAGCCTTCATCCCCACCGCGCTGATAAGGGACACAGTCAGCCTTTCACTGCTTATCTCACTCCGAAGTGCCGGTTCATCAGCAGAACAATGGCTGTGGGGTGAAAAGGAGGCGGTTTTGGTGTCGCTGGGCGGTGTGGGAAGTGCTTTCCCAACCTTGGAATGGTTTATAGGGGTGGAAAACCGCAACGTGCCAACTGCTGCCCTCACGTTACCACCAGCACTACAGCTTTTCAACGGCTCTTTACCTTCCTTAACCTCTAAACTTTCCCCTTTGATCAAACCAAAGTCTCAAATGGATTCAAGGCGTAGAGGGAACGATCCCTCCTGCAGCTGACAGCATCGTGTGCTCCCATATTGATGTGCATCCGTATTGGATGGAGACCACAAGCGCATGGGCGTCGTGTGCTCCTATATTGATGTACATCCGTATTGGATGGAGACCACGAGCTCATGGGCATCGTGTGCTCCCATATTGATGTGCATCCGTACTGGATGGAGACCACGAGCGCATGGGCATCGTGTGCTCCCATATTGATGTGCATCCGTACTGGATGGAGACCACGAGTGCATGGGCATCGTGTGCTCCCATATTGAGTACTTGGATGGAGACCACGAGCGCATGGAATAGCCCGGAGATGATGAAAGCCTGTTTGCTGTTTGTGTGTGCTCTGCTAAAACCCCCCATGCACGAATTTCCATCTCTTTTATTTTTGCAGGACGTGTTTGAGATGCGCTTCGCTAAGATGCCGGATGAACCGGAGGAACCGGTGATCCCGGCCTCTTCTCCGGTGGTGGTACCACCTCCAACCAAAGTGGTTCCCCCCTCATCCAGCGACAGCAGCAGCGATAGCTCCTCCGACAGCGATAGCTCCTCCGATGACTCCGAGGAGGAGAGAGCTCAGCGGTTAGCAGAGCTCCAGGAGCAGGTAGGGCTCCAGCCTGGGCTGCTGTAATGTTCGACTTGGGCACGTTGCTTTGTTGGATTCATTTATGTTAGATGTGAGGAGGGAGTTGTTCCCTCAGAGGGCAATTAAGCTCCGGTTCTGCTGCCCAGAGATGTGGTGTCCCATCCATGAAGGTGTTCGAGGCTGTGGATGAGGCCCTGAGCTGGTGGGGGGCACCCAGCTGTGGTGGGGGTGGTGCTGGGGGGGGTTTGGGTCCATTCCAACCCAACCGTGCTGTGATTCTGTGGTTCTGTGATCTTAAAGGACCCATCCAACCCGAGCTTTCTGTGGTTTTGCAGTTGTGTAACCTTTAAGGACCCTTCCAACCTAACGTATTCCATGCTTCTGTGATCTTTAAGGACCTGTCCAACCCAAACTTCCTATGGTTGAGGTCTTCTATGGCCTCCAAGGATCCGTTCAACCCAACACATTCAGTGGTTCCATGACCTTCAAGGACCCATTCAACCCAACACATTCTATGGTTCTCTTACCTTCAAGGACCCATTCAACCCAACACATTCTATGGTTCCATGACCTTTAAGGACCCATTCAACCCAACACATTCAATGGTTCCATGACCTTTAAGGACCCATTCAACCCAACACATTCTATGGTTCCATGACCTTTAAGGACCCATTCAACCCAACACATTCTATGGTTCCATGACCTTTAAGGACCCATTCAACCCAACACATTCTGTGGTTCTTTGACCTTTAAGGACCCTTCCAACCCATGCTAGGATTCTGTCGGGATCTCTGGCCTTTAAGATCCCTTTCAACTCAACCCATTTTGTCATTCCATGACATTTAAGGACCCTACACACACAGATCATTCTATGAACCCACGATTCTGTGATCTTGAAGGTCACATCCAACCCAATCCTTCCTCCATGGTTCTGTGATCTTCAAGGTCTCTTCCATCCCAAGCCGTGCTGTGGCTCCGTGGCTCTGTGATCTTTAAGGACCCCTCCAACCTACCCCATTCCATGCTTCTATGATCTTGTAGGACCCTTCCAAACCCAGACCCGTGGTTCTGCCATTCAGCTCACAGCTGTAGGCCATCTCTTTGTCTAACAATGAGTTTCAGCTCTCCAACCCATAATAGTGAAGGGCTGATGAGGTGCAAAGGAGCAGTGCTTTTTGGGATGGGTGGTACGGAAAGAGGGAGGAAAGCATGAAAGAGGTAATGAATGTGGGATGAAAGGAGCTGCTGGGCCAAAGTATCTTGATCTCTGTGTGTCTCCCTTTCAGCTCAAAGCAGTGCATGAACAGCTCGCAGCCCTGTCCCAGCCCCAGCAGAACAAACCAAAGAAAAAAGAGAAGGACAAGAAGGAGAAGAAGAAAGAGAAGCACAAAAAGAAGGAAGAGCTGGAAGACAGCAAGAAGAGTAAAGCCAAGGAGCCGCCATCCAAGAAGGCCAAGAAAAGTAACAGCAACAGCAGTACCTCCAGGTCAGCCCTGTTTGCGGTGCAGCCGTCGTGTTTTGCTGCACTGCAGTGCATGACGCTTATTCTTCTCCCTCTGATAACTTTGGGATCTTGCAAAGCAGCACCCACAGCTTCAGCAGGGCTCACAGCCACCCCTCACCCACTGGGGCTGCTTTAACTGTAAGGATGGGGAAGGAAGAGCTCTGGGATTTGGGCCATTGAAGCCTGATCCCCTCTGTGCTCTCACACCCGTTTTAGTTGGAGCTGTAGGTGTTGAAATGGGAGGGAACGTGCTGAGAGTCCCTAATGCTTAAACTGGGAGGGGATGATGATGTGCTTCACCCGGGGCAAAAAGGAGGAGTTGGGCACATTGAGATGAAACGAGGGGGAGGAGAGGAAAAGAAGCAGTGCAAAGTCAAGTGAGGGCTGGAGCCTCAATGCATCACTTGGTGTATGCTGGGTAAACACTGTGGGGCACAACGTGAGCTCTTATAGGGAAATTACCTACCTGGGACTCTTCCTTATTCAGTGCTGCTGCCCGGCCTTCACTGAGCACTGCCATGTGGGTGCGCTCTGAGCAGGATCAATACCTGCAAGCACAGCTGCACATCTGCCTCCTTGTTTCTCTCCAGCCAGTTTAGATGTGCCCAGCAGACATCACAGAGCATCCTTTGCTGCTGCTTGGGGCTCTATTTCCCTATAAATGTTGGGTTTTGCTTCTGCCTCCGTGCACCCCGTGGGGAGATTGTGCTGCCCTGGGGCCTCGAAGCAGCACAACCCCATTTGTTGCTATAGGGAGATGCTTTGGGCTTTCACCCATCCAGGTGCAGACATAGCAGAGCTTCACCTGTAGCTGCTCATTCCTGAGAGCTCAGGGCAGGGCACTGAGGATGCCCAGCATCCATAACTGGGTGTAGCTATGAAATAAGAGGATGAAAGCAGATGTTGGTGCATGCAGGGAGCTCCGTGCTGCTCCTCCCTGACTGCCTGCTGCTGTTCCATTCCATAGCAATAGATGCAGCTATGCTGCTGTAATGTTCCATTCCATAGCAATAGATGCAGCTATGCTGCTGTAATGTTCCATTCCATAGCAATAGATGCAGCCACGCTGCTGTAACGTATCAGAACCGAGCAGCTGCTTTTTGCAACGTCTCCTCTTGGTGTGATCCATAATAACGTGTTATAATTGTTCCTAAGTAGTAAGAAGGAGCCTGTGACGGTGAAGAACAGCAAGCCCCCCCCAGCCTACGAGTCTGAGGAGGAGGAGAAGTGTAAGCCAATGTCCTATGAGGAGAAGAGGCAGCTGAGCCTGGACATTAACAAACTCCCTGGTGAAAAGCTGGGCCGAGTTGTCCACATCATCCAGTCGAGAGAACCTTCCCTTAAAAACTCCAATCCCGATGAGATTGAAATTGACTTTGAGACATTAAAACCCTCCACGCTACGGGAGCTGGAGAGATACGTAACGTCGTGTTTGAGGAAGAAGAGGAAACCTCAAGGTACCTTTCATCCTCACAGCAGTTCCCCTCACATTCCAATGGTGTGTTCCCACCTTTAGGCCTTTGATTGTGTTATTTGCTCAGGAAAGGAGCTGCTGCTCCTCCAGCAAAATGAATGAAGCCCCAGCAGTGTCTGTTAGATCCAATGGCTCTGACTCAAGGCCTGTTGTTCCCAACCTCCCAATAATGGATATATTTGCTTCCTAAAGATGTCTGTGTGAAGAGCTCGGGTTGAGAGCAGCCTTGTGGTCGGAGGCACAACAAACAGCTGCTGCTCCTCCTCTCTGCCAACCTGTGGGGCTGGAGGAGCTCTATTGCAGCCATAATGTGCCCCTTTATACCCACCATGGAGCATCTCATCACCTCACTTGAGACCCTGTGGGATCTGGAGGGGTCCCTGTATCCTGTGGCCGATCCCAATGTGGTGTAAACCCGAGTAAGAAAAGGAAAGCTGCCTAGATTTGAGGCTTGCTTTATGCTCTAGCACTTGAGGTTGTCCAGCATCAGCCCAGCACATCCTCAAGGGGTTCAGCAGAGCCCTGAGCACCTCCTGGGCTGCAGCTCCCTGTTTTAATTAGGGTTTAAGCTCTTCAAAAAGAGCAGCCACGTCCTTCTTCCCTGAGCCAGGAAGCAGCACCAATAACTACATGTTCAGCATTGAGAACCCAATGCAGGGCTTGGGGGTGGCTGCAAGCAGAGAGGAGGAGGAGCAGAGTGTGGTGATTCTGGGTTCCTTTCCATCCCTTTGACCATGTTGTACTGTTGTCTTCTTGCAGCAGAAAAGGTGGATGTAATTGCTGGCTCCTCTAAAATGAAGGGGTTCTCCTCCTCAGAGTCTGAGAGCACCAGCGAGTCCAGCTCCTCCGACAGTGAAGATTCAGAAACAGGTTAGATGCAGCTTATTTAAAGACTCAGTCCTATAATACCTGTTGGTTTTTTTTTTTCTGTATAAATAAATATGTTTTCATTACCGGCTTGGTCTTTAATTTATTGTCTTTGTAAACCAATATATACACTGTGTAGGTGCTGCATGCTGCCCTTCTCGGGCCCTCCGTGTCTAACTTGGCAGGAGCAATGTTGTCTCTAGCACTGCAAGATCTTGTCGTGAGCGTTGCCTTGCTGGGTGCAGGAGCTGAGCTGCAGTGCATGTCAAGGTGGCTGTTTGTCTGAGGACCTAGATGTGCATTTCTAGGCAGCTGCTGTGTTGTCCTTGCGGGAGGCTCGGTGTGTCAGAGCAGGAACCTTTGTGTTGGTGCAGAGCAGAATGGCACTGGAGGGAAGCACAGCGTTGCTCTCCCTTCTGTCCTTGTGCTTTCTGGACTGGGTTTGGGCTGCTCACGTCCTTCTGGAGTGCTGTGCTTTCCTGTAGCACCGTTCCCTCCTTGGTTTTGCAGCAGCAAAGCTCAGTGTGGTCGACTAAAGCTGTTTTTTATGGCGACTAACCCAGCTTGGAGGTGATGCTGGGCTCTTCCCAGCACAGAAATCAGCAGGAGGAACGGGGTCGTTGTGCAGGGCAGGAGATGAGCCTAGATCTGCTTGCATATACATGGGTCTAACTTGGGCCTGCTTAGGTCTACTTGGATCTATTTGGGTCTGCTTAGGTCTCCTTGGATCTATGTAGGTCTCTTTGGATCTGTTTAGGTCTACTTAGATCTATTTGGGTCTCTTTGGGCCTGCTTAGGTCTGCTTGAGTCTGTGTAGGTCTACTTGGATCTCCTTAGATCTACTTGGGTTTGCTTAGGTCTCCTTGGATCTATATGTAGCCCGACTTGGGTCTGTGTAGGTCTGCTTGGATTTAATTGGGTCTGTGTAGGTCTACTTGGATTTAATTGGATCTTTGTAGCTCTACTTGGGTTTAATTGGGTCTGTGTAGGTCTACTTGGGTTTAATTGGGTCTGTGTAGGTCTACTTGGATTTAATTGGATCTTTGTAGCTCTACTTGGGTTTAAGTGGATCTTTGTAGCTCTACTTGGATTTAATTGGGTCTGTGTAGGTCTACTTGGATCTATGTAGCTCTTCTTGGATCTACATATGTCTACCTGGGCCTGCTTAGGTCTTAGGTCTACTTGGATCTATTTGGGTCTGCTTGGATCTACATAGGTCCACGTGGGTCAATGTAGGTCAATTTAGGCCTACTTAGGTCTATGAGGCAGCCTGTAACGAGCCCCAAAAGGACCAGATGAGCACATCCCTGTGCTCCAAAGAGCCTCAGATCATGGAGTGAATGGGGCTCAGGTTGTAGGGCTGGCCCCATTGAACCCCATGGTGTGATGCCTTCAGGTTGTAGGGCTGGCCCCATTGAACCCCATGGTGTGATGCCTTCAGGTTGTAGGGCTGACCCCACTGAACCCCATGGTGTGATGCCTTCAGGTTGTAGGGCTGACCCCATTGAACCCCATGGTGTGATGCCTTCAGGTTGTAGGGCTGACCCCATTGAATCCCAGAAACGTTCTGGTGGGGGTTGGGGTTCATCCCCACGCCCCATGATTGTGCTGGCCTAATTAATGGGCTAATTGAGATATTTACTTGCAGAGCAGCACCCTGCAGCCCCACCCTTTAGATTCCCTATAACCAAAGCTGATAGTACCGAAAACTCACTTTTTTAACCCAAACTGGCAACAGTGCCCTTGATAGAGAAGAGCAGAGAGAAAGGGAGCGTTAACTTGCAGATTAAAAAGCCCAAACCTTTAGATTTAGGAGGAAAAACTGCTTTCACAGAGCTGTGCACTCCCGCTCCTTAATTGCTCACTAATTAATCTCTGCATTGCTGTGCCGTCAGCTCTGGGCGGTGACGTTTCTGTCTGTGTGCTAAAAGCAGTCGATGCCAAAGCATCGCAAGCAGCACCAGACCTGCAAACACCACGAAACCATCGACTGTAATTAATTGCAATTAATTGCCGTTGCAGAACTTTGGGAGCTGCTCGCGGGTGGGTTCGCTGCCAGCTCTCTCCAGTTGCATTTTGCAGCCCCAAATCGTTCCTCACACCTATTTCATTGCAAAGAACTGTTTGCAGTTGAGATTGTTAAGTCTGGAACTGCCTTCCTTCCATGCAAAGTCCCGTTGTGGTGCTGGGAAAGCTTCAAAGAATGCCCCGAAAAACCCAACCCCGAATCCAAGCTTTGCCTTCAGCTCTTCAGAACCAGCTGCTTGCAGAACCAGAGGTGTATTCCGGTTAAACAGGTTGTTAATGAACACCTGGCTTGCATGCAAATAGCCCCGAGCTGCCAGGCACCCATCTGGGCTTTCAGATGTGGCTTTATTGGATGGAATCCCTTCTTTTTAGGGAGTGAATTCTGAACTGAATCCAAAGCAAAGGGAAAAGTGGCTTTGCTCAGCGCGGGCGGAGAGGTTTGAGGTGCAGTGCATTGGGTGTGGGGTGACAGTGCTGTATCAGATCACCACGATGGGGGGGTCGTTGGTGCAGAGCTGTGCTTGGACTTGTGCTCTCTGGCCATCAAAGGGGCACTTGGGTGCCCTGGGTTCCAGTTGGGTTCAATGCTGGGATGCTCTTGTTACCTGCTTGTTGCCATCCAGTTGTACTGCTTGGTGTTGGGGGGCTCTGTACGTGTTGTTCTGCTCAGAGCTCAGCTTTCCTCTGTGTTTCATGGAGGAATTTGTGCCCCCCAGCTCAGAAAAGCCCCGAATCCCCCCAGTTCTCCCCATGGCCATTCTGCCCATTCCAGGCTCTTCTCTAAAGGCTCCATAGGGGAAGGGGGGGTTAAAATGGATCCATTTGGGATTGTGCTCTGATTGGGATTATACAAACCTGCTCCTTGGGCAGCCTTGTAATTGTAGCTTCCTCCAATGGCACCATAAGGAACCATTTGAAAGTTATGTTCAATTTGACCCAAAATGGACTCTTTTTTTTCATACCTTTTTTTTTTCACTCCGATTTCTCCCATTTAGTGTTTGATACAAACCTGTTTCATGTCCCATTTTTGTCTGTATGCTTTTTAACAGCGGTGTAACCACAGCCCTCCCTTCAACAACAAACAGGGATGGGGGTGGGAGGAAGGGAGGGGGGGGGATGGATACGTATAGTGTGTTTTTAATCTTTATTTCTGTTTGATTTTAAATAATAAACTCAATAAAGTGTTCGGCTTGCTCTGAAAAATACACCTTTGGTATCACCCTGGAACTGTAGTTTGAACCCTTGGTTTAAAGCAGAGGGAGCCGTAGTGCCTGCAGAAGGGAACGTCCCTCTGTGCTGCTTGGGATAGAGATAGTGAGGGTGGGAGCAGAAGAGGACTTAGGGAGGAGAGCCATTGGGGACGGCATTTTGTGTCCCAGTGTTGTCCTTCTTGGTCAGCTGTGTTGAGATGCCATCACAGAACCTTCATTTCTTTCTTTCTTGGTTGTTCTGTTTTGCTGGCTGCTCCAATGGAGCTTTATTTTGGGCTATAAAACAAGGATTTCTTCATCCTCCAACGCATCACACCTGGCCTTAAGGGAGTGCTTGCTATCTCTGGAATATGGCAGAGGGCGTTGAGCCGTTGTGTCAATGCAGAGCGACTTCCACAGCCTGGATTGTCACCTCCAACACAAAAGTGGTTTGGATGAGCACCAGAACTCCCCTCCAAGATGTCCTTGACAGCAGGGAATAGTGCAGGTGTCTGCTGAAGAAGCAGTGAGGAAAGACGTTGGGTCCACAGCGGTTGATCCCATCCCGTTCTTGGCACAGTTGTTCTAAGCCACAGATGGCCGTCGTGGTCTCCCTTCCTCATCTTTGGGCCTTGAAGCTCCTTGGTTGGCATCTCCAACCCAACACTGGCCATCGCCAACCCAACATTGGGGATCTCCAGCCCAACTTTGGCCATTGACAACCCAACATTGGGGATCTCCAGCCCAACTTTGGCCATTGACAACCCAACATTGAGGATCTTCAGCCCAACGTTGAGCATCTTCAGCCCAACGTTGGCATCTCCAACCCAACAGTGGGGATCTTCAGCCCAGTGTTAGCATCACCAACCCAACATTGGGCATCTCCAGCTCAGCGCTGGGGATCTTCAACCCAGCATTGGCATCTCCAACCCAACGTTGGCATCTCCAACCCAACGTTGGCATCTTCAACCCAGCATTGGCATCTCCAACCCAACGTTGGCATCTCCAACCCAACGTTGGCATCTCCAACCCAACGTTGGCATCTCCAACCCAACATTGAGCATCTCCAACCCAACAGTGGGGATCTTCAACCCAACATTGAGCATCTCCAACCCAACAATAGGGATCTTCGACCCAGCGTTGAGCATTGCCAACCCAACGTTGGGCATCTCCAGCTCAGCATTGGGCATTGCCCACCCAATGTTGGCATCTCCAACCCAAATCACAGAGAAGACTGTTCTGTTCCAATGCTCACATGGCTTTTTCAGCCTCATCACTGGCGCTGACACTTGTCCTTCCTGATCCTAGCCCATCTCATTCAAGGTCACATCTTAATTCCACTCAACTCAGAGCTTTTCTCATCTCTTCCCCAATCCTCACAGGCTGCAATTTTGCTTCCTTTCCCTTCCTGCAATGGTTTTTCCCCCTAGTAAGACTGAAATAGGGCTCCTTATCATCCTTCCTCCATATTACAACCTGCCGGGTCTTCAGCCCACATCCTTGCAGCCGTAGATAAGCGAAGCATCCACAGAAGCATCCCATTTCTCAGCCCCATCTTCCTTTTCTCATCCTCCACAGCCATCGATGCGCGAATTCTTCCCATTGGTTTTGCGTTGGGAGGATGAAATCTCCCAGTGTCGAGCTGTAGGAGCAGAACCCATCTGCACATCTCACACTGTCAGCACTCTATTGTAGGGCTTTGCACATCAACCAAAGCAATCTTGTGTTCCGAAGCGCTCTTTGGGATGGCGCAGGACGGGACCTGGTGCTGGTTGTTGAGCGTTGTCCTCCAGCTCCTATTTTTGCCCCCCAAACTCCCATTCCCAGCTTGTAGTTCATCTGCTCACAGGTGGGAAAAGCTGATCTTGCCAGAACTTGGGATGAAATCCTCCTCCGTGCCAAGGATGAATAAACAACACCACATAAGGCCAAGGATCTGGGGTGGAATTTGCCACCGAGGAATATTTTTGGCCGGATAACCCAGAATTGGACAAACGTGTCTGTATTTCTCTCTTTTTCTCAGCCTGGGTTGGCAGAGAAAAATCCCTGGGAAAGGCCGAGCTGTGCACACAAACTCCATCCAGTCGCTGCTATGGGAGCCCTTTAAAAACATCCCGGAGTGAAGGAGGAGGCGCGAGAGATCAGCCCTGGTCCATTCACACGGCTGGCCCCGAACCGCTCCGTGTTGGAGGCAGCGTTGATGTGTGCTGAGCTCCACTGCTCTTTATTTCTCTTGTGGCTCCTGCCTTTCTCCCCTTATCTCTGCCTCCCAACGAGGCCCCATTCCTGGAATAGCCGAGTTTGGTCAAGCAGAGCTCTGGTGCTTTCCCAGCATTGGAACAGCAGAGATGTGGCTGGAAGGAGCTTCCAGCGCTGTGTTATCATGTGGGGTCTGTAGTACCCTGCTGGGCACCCCAGTCTTGGGGTGGGGAGGTGGGGAAAAGCCAGTTCCAGGTGTTAAATAGACTTTGCCTTCCTCATAGACTCATGAAGGTTGGGAAAGGCCTGTTAAACTGTCATAGCAAAGTGCTGCCGTGCTGCACCGTGGTCGTCTTTAGGTTATTAATTTGTGCTGTCCTTCTCTTTGCAGAAATGGCACCAAAACTGAAGAAGAAAGGGCACTCTGGGCGAGAGCAAAAGAAGGTAGGACACGAAGCATCCCTCCTTGCCCGCAGGGCTGGGGTCCAAGCCCAAGTTAGGGGGAGTGGGGAGGGGTCTGAAGGGCAGCTGGCTCACATGCTGCTCCCCTCTAATAACAGAGCCCCCATTGCTCAGCTCGGAAACCATCCTGCTTCCAGCCGAGCTCGGGTCACCCATTCAGACACACCTGACCACGTTTTCTCCCTTTCAGCATCACCATCACCACCACCAAACGGTGCAACAGCAGCAGCAACAACAACAGCCGCCTCCGCCACCGCAGCCCCCTCAGCAGCCCCCGCCGCCTCCACCGCAGCAGCTGCAGCCACAGCAACTGCAGCCACAGCCACCACCCCCACCCCCCGTCCCCCCACAAGCTCCTCCACCAATGAAGTCCTCCCCACCTCCCTTCGTACCCGCACCGGTCCCTGTCATGGAGCATCCCCTCCCGGGGAACATGTTTGACACTATGCCGCATTTCACTCAGCCCATCATGCATCTCCCCCAGCCCGAGATGCCTCCTCATCTTCCCCAACCGCCCGAGCACAGCACTCCTCCCCACCTGAACCAACATGCGGTGGTCTCGCCTCCAGGTGAGCGCAGCCTGGGTGCTGGGGGGTGCTGGGGGACACTGCCTTGGGTGTTGGGAGACACTGCTTTGGGTGCTAGATGTGCCATGTTGAGTTGTGGATACATTACATTGGGTGCTGGGGCTATGCCTTGGGTGTTGGGGACACTGCTTTGGGTGCTGGGGGACACTGCTTTGGGTGCTGGATGTGCCATGTTGAGTTGTGGATACACTACATTGGGTGCTGGGGCTGTGCCTTGGGTGTTGGGGACACTGCTTTGGGTGCTGGATGTGCTGTGTTGAGTTGTGGATACACTACATTGGGTGCTGGGGCTGTGCCTTGGGTGCTGGGTGCACTGCCATGGGTGCTGGATGTGCCACGTTGAGTTGTGGATACACTACATTGGGTGCTGGGGCTGTGCCTTGGGTGCTGGGGGACACTGCTTTGGGTGCTGGATGTGCCATGTTGAGTTGTGGGTACACTACATTGGGTGCTGGGGCTGTGCCTTGGGTGCTGGGGGACACTGCTTTGGGTGCTGGATGTGCCATGTTGAGTTGTGGATACACTACATTGGGTGCTAGGGCTATGCCTTGGGTGCTGGGAGACACTGCTTTGGGTGCTGGATGTGCTGTGTTGAGTTGTGGATACACTACATTGGGTGCTGGGGTTGTGCCTTGGGTGCTGGGGACACTGCTTTGGGTGCTGGATGTGCCATGTTGAGTTGTGGATACACTACATTGGGTGCTAGGGCTATGCCTTGGGTGCTGGGAGACACTGCTTTGGGTGCTGGATGTGCCATGTTGGGTTGTGGATACACTACATTGGGTGCTAGGGCTATGCCTTGGGTGCTGGGAGACACTGCTTTGGGTGCTGGATGTGCCATGTTGGGTTGTGGATACATTACATTGGGTGCTGGGAGACACTGCCTTGGGTGCTGGATGTGCCATGTTGGGTTGTGGATACATTACATTGGGTGCTAGGGCTATGCCTTGGGTGCTGGGGGACACTGCTTTGGGTGCTGGATGTGCTGTGTTGAGTTGTGGATACACTACATTGGGTGCTGGGGTTGTGCCTTGGGTGCTGGGGACACTGCTTTGGGTGCTGGATGTGACATGTTGAGTTGTAGATACACTACATTGGGTGCTGGGGTGCCTTGGGTGTTGGGGACACTGCTTTGGGTGCTGGATGTGCTGTGTTGAGTTGTGGATACCCTATGTTGGGTGCTGGGGCACTGCCTTGCATGCTGGGGCTATGCCTTGGGTGCTGGATGTGCCATGTTGAGTTGTGGATACACTACATTGGGTGCTAGGGCTGTGCCTTGGGTGTTGGGGACACTGCTTTGGGTGCTGGATGTGCCATGTTGGGTTGTGGATACACTACATTGGGTGCTGGGGCTGTGCCTTGGGTGCTGGGAGACACTGCTTTGGGTGCTGGATGTGCCATGTTGAGTTGTGGATACACTACATTGGGTGCTGGGGTGCCTTGGGTGCTGGGGACACTGCTTTGGGTGCTGGATGTGCCACATTGAGTTCTGGATACCCTGCATTGGGTCCTGGACACTCTGCATTGAGTGCTGGGTCCTTTGTTGGGTGCTGGATGTGCCACATTGAGTTCTGGATACCCTACTTTGGGTGCTGTGGCACTGCCTTGGGTGCTGGATGTGCCATGTTGAGTTGTGGATACCCTACATTGGGTGCTAGGGCTCTGCTTTGGGTGCTGGATGTTCCACATTGAGTTCTGGGTACCCTACATTGGGTCCTGGACACTCTGCATTGAGTGCTGGGTCCTTTGTTGGGTGCTGGATGTTCTGCATTGAGTTCTGGGTACCCTACTTTGGGTCCTGGACACTCTGCATTGAGTGCTGGGTCCTTTGTTGGGTGCTGGATGTTCTGCATTGGGTGCTGGACACCTCGTTGGGTGCTACATGCTCCGTGTTGGGTGCTGAACACACCACGTTGGGTCCTGGACGCTCTATGTTGAGTGCTTTGTTGGGTGCTGGGTGCTCTGTGTTGGGTGTGGGACACCTTGTTGGGTGTTGGCCAACCTGTGTTGGGTACTGGGTGCTCTACGTTGGGTTCTGGATGCGTGGTTGGGTGTTGGACCCAATGTATTTGGTGCTGGATGCCCCGCATTGTGTGCTGGCACCTTGTGATGGGTGCTGGACACCCTGTGCCCGGTGCTGGAGCATCCACAGCCCCAAATCCAGGGTGGGAGGGTGAAACCAGAGCCAGGATGTGGGGTTGGTGTGTGGCTGGAGGTAGCACCTTGGAAGGCTGGTCTGGGTTGGAAAGGACCTTAAAGATCATAAAACCATACAATAATTGAGTTAGAAGGGTCTTTAGCCATCTCAGAGCCATGGGATGGATTGGGTTGGGTTCAAAGGGTCCTTAAAGGTCAGATGACCGTAGCACGACTTGGGTTTGGGTTTTAAAGAGTCCTTAAAGGTCATAGAATCACAGTATGGCTTTGGTTGGAAGGGTCCTTAAAGATCATAGGATCATAGTATGGCTTTGGTTGGAAGGGTCCTTAAAGATCACAGGATCATAGTGTACCTTTGGTTGGAAGGGTCCTTAAAGGTCATAGGATCATAGTGTAGCTTTGGTTGGAAGGGTCCTTAAAGGTCATAGAATGATGGGATCACAGCACGGTTGGGTTAGAAGGGACCCAAAGACCCCCCAAACCCCCCCCCGCCACAGCTGGGTGCCCCCCACCATCTCAGGGCCCCATCCACATCCTTTGGGGATGGGACACCACAGCTCTGGGCAGCGGAGCCGGGTCCTCACCGCCCTTTGAGTAAAGAGTGGAGGTTAAAACCCACTCCCCTTCCTCCTCGTGCCGACAGTCACTCAGCACCTTTCTCACGAGCTCCCTGTCCGTCTCTCCCCAGCTTTGCACAACGCTCTGCCTCAGCAGCCCTCGAGACCCAGCAACCGCGCCGCCGCTCTGCCCCCGAAGCCTCCTCGCCCGCCGGCCGTCTCTCCAGCCATCAGCCAGCAGCCCATGCTCCCTCAGCCGCCTCTGCCCCAGCCTCCCCAAGTCCTGCTGGAGGACGAGGAGCCTCCCCCGCCTCACCACAGCCTGCCTCTGAGCACCAGCCAGATGCAGCTCTACCTTCAACAGCTGCAGAAAGTGCAGCCTCAGACTCCTCTTCTCCCTTCAGTGAAGGTCCAGTCGCAGCCCCAGCCTCCCCTGCAGCCTCCGGCGCACCCCGCGGTGCAGCAGCTGCAGCACCAACCCCAGCAGAGGCCCATGCACATGCAACCCATGCCCTTCCCTTCCCACATCCCCCAACCGCAGCCACCTCCGCAGCAGCATCCACCCCCGCAGCCGCCGCCGCCGCAGCCTCCGCAGCCGGCGAAACCTCAACAAGTCATCCAGCATCACCCCTCACCACGGCACCATAAGCCCGATCCCTACTCGACCGGTGAGCAGGAGCCGTGGCCGCAGACCCTGCACCGTTTGGTGACGCAGGGGTGGCTCGGTGTCGTCTCCACGTCCTTCCAAGGGTGCTTTGCTTCGGGTATTGGGCACCTCGTGGGGTTTTCAGCCAACTTGTGTTGGGTACTGAGTGCTCTCCGTTGGGTTCTGGACTTGTTCTGTGTGTTGACCAACGTGTGTTGGTCCCAGACACCCTCTGTTGGGTGTTGGCCATGTATTGGGTACCAGACGCTCTCCATTCAGTGTTGGCCAACATGTGTTGGGTCCCAGACACCCTCTGCTGGGTGTTGGCCATGTATTGGGTAGCAGACACTCTTCATTGGATGTTGGTCAACGTGTGTTGGTCCCAGACACCCTCTGTTGGGTGTTGGTCAACGTGTGCTGGGTACTGGACACTCTCTGATGGGTGTTGCTCAGTGTGTGTTGGAACCAGATCCTCTCTGTTGCGTGTTGGGCAAGATGTGTTGGCACTGGACACTCTCCATTGGGTGTTGGTCAACATACGTTGATACCAGACACTTTGTGTTGAGTGTTGGCCACGTATTGGGTACCAGACTGCCTCCATTGGGTCTTGGCCAACATGTGTTGGGTCCCAGACACCTTCCGTTGGGTGCTGACCAACGTGTGTTGTACCAGACGCTCTCCTTTGTGTCTTGGCCAACATGTGTTGGGTCCCAGACACCCTCTGCTGAGCGTTGGCCAAAAATGTGCCAACCTGATTAATTCTGGGGACCCAAAATGCGACAACCTGATTAATTTTGAGGACCTGAAATGTGCCAACCTGATTCGGGCCTGGGGACCCAAAAAGGACCAACCTTTAGATGCCGAGTTTGGAGCCCCTGTTGCCCAAAGTGCTTCTCAGGGTGCATCCCAAAGGGAGCAGCCACCTCCAGCAAAGGATAAAGGAGAGCTGGGTGCAAACTGAGCCCCAGAACATCTTCTGGATTCGATTTGGGGAAAATATGAGCAAATTTGGGGGCTCTCTGGTGGAGGTTGTGGTTGTTCTTGGTGGTGGGGCTGCCTGGTTTTGCAGCGCCACATTGGTTTGTGTGGGGTGATGTTGGTCAACCATGCATCACGATAGGGCAGTGTTTGTCGTGATAGGGTAGTGTTTGTCGTGATAGGGCAGTGTTTAGTAGCGATAGGGCAGTATTCAGTTGTGATAGGGCGCTGTGTGTCGCGATATGGCAGTGCATGTTGCGATAGGGCGCTGTGTGTCACAATAGGGCATTGTGTGTTGTGGTAGGGCACTGTGTATTGTGATAGGGCACTGTGTGTCGTGTTAGGGTGGTGCATGTCACGATAGGGCGGTGCGATAGGGCAGTGTGTGTCGCGATAGGGCAGTATTTGTCACAATAGGACGGTGTGTGTTGTGATAGGACAGTGTGTCGCAGTAGGGCTCTGTGTGTTGTGATAGGGCACTGCATGTCGCGATAGGGTGGTGCAGTAGGGCAGTGTGTCGTGATAGGGCGCTGTGTGTCATGATAGGGTGGTGCATGTTGCAATAGGGCAGTGCGATAGGGCAGTGGGTGTCACAATATGACACTGTGTGTTGCAATACAGCACTGTGTGTCATGATAGGGCATTGTGTGTTGCAATAGGGTAGTATGTGTCGCGATAGGGCAGTGTGATAGGGCAGTGGGTATCCCAATATGACACTGTGTGTCGCGATAGGGCACCGTGTGTTGCGATGGGGTGGTGCATGTTGCGATAGAGCAGTGTGATAGGGCAGTGTGAGTCCCAGTATGGTTCTGTGTGTCACAATAGGGTGGTGCATGTCACGATAGGGTGGTGCGTGTCACGATAGGGCAGTGCAATAGGGCAGCAGGTGTCCCATTATGGCGCTGTGTGTCATGATAGTGCCCTGTGTGTTGTGATAGGGCGCTGTGTGTCGCGATAGGGCGGTGCATGTCGCGATAGGGCGGTGCGTGTCGCGACGGCGTCGTCGTCTCCGAACAGCATTTGACTGACTGGTGCCGAACTGTTGCAGGTCACTTGCGGGAAGCCCCTTCCCCTCTCATGATGCATTCCCCACAGATGCCGCCGTTCCAGGGCTTGGTCCACCAGTCGCCACCTCAACAAAACATCCAGCCAAAAAAACAGGTAAAGGAAAACGGGCGCCGTGCCCCCCCGGCCCAGGGCAGAATGCAGCAGAGCGAGGTTGGCGTGCTGGGTTTAAGAGGGGAGGGTCTCCGTGGGGCAGGGGGGGGTCTCTGCCAAAGGGGGCCGCGCAGTGCCTGACCCCCCCCCCCCTCCATGCTCTGCTCCGTGGCAGGAGATGCGATCCGCCTCCGTCGTGCAATCGCAGCCCATGGTGGTGAAGGAGGAGAAGATGCATTCTCCCGTCATCCGGAACGAAACCTTCAGCCCCCCTTTGCGTCAGGACCCCCCGAAACACCCCGAGAGCATCAAACCCCCCGCGCACATCCCGCAGAGTGAGTGCCAGCCCCCCCATCTCCTCCCCACCTCCAGGTGGGTGTGGGGCATCGTGATGGGCAGCTCATGGGGCTGCTATCATTGCAGGGACGGAGATGAAGCCCATGGAGGGTGGGCGACCCGTCATCAGACCCCCCGAGCAGAACGCGCCGCCGCCGGGCGTGCAGGACAAGGAGAGGCAGAAACAGGAACCCAAAACGCCCGTCGCCCCTAAAAAGGTGAGTTTGTTACCAAAACGACGTCCATCCCCGGAGGTACCCAGGGTTGGGGGGGTTGGGGGGGTTCTGAGATCCCTTTCAATTCAACTGCGCTGTGATTCCATGGCTCTGTGATCTGTAAGGACCCTTTCAACCTATTCTGTAGTTCTGTGATCTTTAAGGACCCTTCCAACCCAACCCCAGCCCGTTATTTGGTTCTGTGATCTTTAAGGACCCTCCCAACCCAATTCCAACCCATTCTATGGTTCTCTGATCTTTAAGGACCTTCCCAACCCAACCCATTCTATGATTCTGTAATCCTCCAACGCAACCCCAACTCACTTTGTGGTTCTGTGATCCTTAAGGACCCTCCCAATCCAACTCCAACCCATTCTATTGTTCTTTGATCTTTAAGGACCCTTCCAACCCAACCCCAACCCATTATTTGGTTCTGTGATCTTTAAGGACCCTCCCAATCCAACTCCAACCCATTCCATTGTTCTTTGATCTTTAAGGACCCTTCCAACACAACTCCAACCCATTCTATGATTCTGTGATCTTTAAGGACTCTCCCAACCCAACCTCAACCCATCTCATGTTTCTGTGATCTTTAAGGACCCTCCCAACCCAACCCCAACCCATTCTATGGTTCTATGATCTTCAAGGACCCTCCCAACCCAACCCCAACCCACTCTATGGTTCTATGATCTTCAAGGACCCTCCCAACACAACTCCAATCCATCTCATGGTTCTATGATCTTTAAGGACCCTCCCAACCCAACCCATTCTATGGTTCTGTGATCCTTAAGGACCCTCCCAACCCATTCTAGGTTCTGTGATCCCTAAGGACCCTCCCAACCCATTCTATAGTTCTATGATCTTTAAGGACCCTCCCAACCCAACCCATTCTATGGTTCTGTGATCCTTAAGGATGCTCCCAACCCACTCTATGGTTCTATGATCTTCAAGGACCCTCCCAACACAACTCCAATCCATCTCATGGTTCTATGATCTTTAAGGACCCTCCCAACCCATTCTGTGGTTCTGTCATCCTTAAGGACGTTCCCAA
Organism: Excalfactoria chinensis; assembly: GCF_039878825.1. Classification (NCBI taxonomy): domain Eukaryota; kingdom Metazoa; phylum Chordata; class Aves; order Galliformes; family Phasianidae; genus Excalfactoria; species Excalfactoria chinensis. The sequence continues at coordinate 48,919 of NW_027315657.1, forward strand.
CCCATTCTATGGTTCTGTGATCCTTAAGGACCCTCCCAACCCATTCTATAGTTCTATTATCTTTAAGGACCCACCCAACCCAACCCATTCTATGGTTCTGTGATCCTTAAGGATGCTCCCAACCCACTCTATGGTTCTATGATCTTCAAGGACCCTCCCAACACAACTCCAATCCATCTCATGGTTCTATGATCTTTAAGGACCCTCCCAACCCATTCTGTGGTTCTGTCATCCTTAAGGACGTTCCCAACCCATTCTATGGTTCTGTGATCCTTAAGGACCCTCCCAACCCATTCTATAGTTCTATTATCTTTAAGGACCCTCCCAACCCAACCCATTCTAGGTTCTGTGATCTTTAAGGACCCTCCCAACCCATTCTATAGTTCTATTATCTTTAAGGACCCTCCCAACCCAACCCCAGCCCGTCATTCCATGGATACCAGAGTGTAAATCTGCCCATCAGAGTTGATCAGAAGGAGCCGGTCCCTCTTTAACCACATCAGACCCTTCTTATTCTCATGGTTGACCGACAGCCAAACGCTCTGCATCATCCCCTTCAACCCCCCCCTTACCTCCATCCCCCTTTATCCCAGGACCTAAAGATCAAGAACATGGGCTCATGGGCCAGCCTGGTCCAGAAGCATCCAACCACGCCGTCCTCCACCGCCAAGTCCTCCAGCGACAGCTTCGAGCAGTTCAAGAGGGCGGCGCGGGAGAAGGAGGAGAGGGAGAAGGCTCTGAAGGCTCAAGCAGAGCAAGTGGAGAGGGAGAAGGAACGGCTGAGAAGGGAGCAGGAAAGGATGAGGTGAGAACATCAAACCAGCCCCGAACCCTCCCATTGTTGGGGGGTTGTTGGGTGTCTGCTCCTCGCTATAGGGCAGGGATACGACGTGGGGCTGTTGCAGGAGCCGTGATGACGAGGATGCCATGGAGCAAGCACGCCGGGTGCACGAGGAGGTGCGGCGACGCCAGGAGCAGCAACAGCAGCAGCAGCAGCAGCAGCAGCAACAGCAACAACAGCAGCAGCAACAACAGCAGCAGCAACAGCAACAGCAGCAGCAGCAGCAGCAGCAGCAGGTGCCGCCCGCAGCCAGCAACGCCGCGCAGGCTCAGAGCTCACAGCCGCAGTCCTCGCAGTCCATGCTGGATCAGCAGAGGGAGATGGCCCGGAAACGGGAGCAGGAGAGGAGGCGCAGGGAGGCGGTGAGTGGTGGGAGATTCGAGACCCACACAGGGACACCTGGGGGCCACCCTGCAGACCTCAGTGCCACCTTGAGACCCACAGTGCCACCTGGGTGCCCCCCTTCATACTCCAGTGCCACCTTGAGACCCCCCAGTGCCACCTGGGTGCCCCCCTTCATACCCCAGTGCCACCTTGAGAACCCCAGTGCCACCTCGAGACCCCCAGTGCCACCTTGAGACCCACAGTGCCACCTGGGTGCCCCCCTTCACACCCCAGCACCAACTTGAGACCCCTAGTGCCAATTTGAGACCCCCCAGTGCCACCTTGAGACCCCCCAGTGCCACCTGGGTGCCCCCTTTCACACCCCAGTGCCACCTCGAGACCCCCCAGTGCCAATTTGAGACCCCTAGTGCCAATTTGAGACCCCCAGTGCCACCTTGAGACCCCTCAGTGCCACCTTGAGACCCCCAGTGCCACCTGGGTGCCCCCCTTCATACCCCAGTGCCACCTTGAGAACCCCAGTGCCACCTCGAGACCCCTCAGTGCCATCTTGAGACCCCCAGTGCCACTTTGAGACCCCCCAGTGCCACCTGGGTGCCCCCTTTCACACCCCAGCACCAACTTGAGACCCCTAGTGCCAATTTGAGACCCCCCAGTGCCACCTTGAGACCCCCAGTGCCATCTGGGTGCCCCCTTTCACACCCCAGTGCCACCTCGAGACCCCCCAGTGCCAATTTGAGACCCCCCAGTGCCACCTTGAGACCCCCAGTGCCACTTTGAGACCCCCCCAGTGCCACCTGAGTGCCCCCCTTCATACCTCAATGCCACCTTGAGACCCCCAGTGCCACCTGGGTGCCCCCTTTCACACCCCAGTGCCACCTTGAGACCCTCCAGTGCCAATTTGAGACCCCCCAGTGTCACCTGGGTGCCCCCCTTTATACCCCAGTGCCACCTCGAGACCCCTCAGTGCCAATTTGAGACCCCTAGTGCCAATTTGAGACCCCCCAGTGCCACCTTGAGACCCCCCAGTGCCACCTGGGTGCCCCCCTTCATAGCTCAATGCCACCTTGAGACCCCTAGTGCCATCTGGGTGCCCTCTTTCACACCCCAGTGCCACCTTGAGACCCTCCAGTGCCATCTTGAGACCCCTAGTGCCAATTTGAGACCCTCCAGTGCCATTCTGAGACCCCTCAGTGCCACCTTGAGACCCTAGTGCCAATTTGAGACCCCCCAGTGTCACCTGGGTGCCCCCCTTCACACCCCAGTGCCACCTCGAGACCCCTACTATCACTTTGAGACCCCCCCAGTGCCACTTTGAGACCCCCCCAGTGCCACCTGGGTGCCCCCCTTCATACCTCAATGCCACCTCAAGACTACTAGTGCCACTTTGAGACCCCCCCCCGACCCCATATTCCCCCCCTGACCCCATTCATTTCCCCCCTGACCCCATTCATTTCCCCCCTTGACCTCATTCATTCCCCCCTTAACCCCATTAATTCCCCTCCTGACCCCATATCCCCCCCTGACCCCATTCATATTCCCCCCCCAACCCCATATCCCCCCCTGACCCCATTAATTCCCCTCCTGACCCCATTAATTCCCCCCTTAACCCCATTCATTCCCCCCTTAACCCCATTCATTCCCCACCTGACCCCATTCATTTCCCCCCCTGACCCCATATCCCCCCCCCGACCCCATTAATTCCATTCCCCCCTGACCCCATATCCCCCCGACCCCATTCATTTCCCCCCCCGACCCCATATTCCCCCCCTGACCCCATTCATTCCCCCCTTAACCCCATTCATTCCCCCCCTGACCCCATATCCCCCCGACCCCATTCATTTCCCCCCCCGACCCCATATTCCCCCCCTGACCCCATTCATTCCCCCCTTAACCCCATTTATTCCCCTCCTGACCCCATTAATTCCCCCCTTAACCCCATTAATTCCCCTCCTGACCCCATTCATTCCCCCCTAACCCCATTCATATTTCCCCCCTGACCCCATATTCCCCCCCGACTCCATTTCCCCCCCGACCCCATATTCCCCCCCTGACCCCATTCATTCCCCCCTTAACCCCATTCATTCCCCCCTAACCCCATTCATATTCCCCCCCTGACCCCATATTCCCCCCTTAACCCCATTAATCCCCCTTAACCCCACTCATTCCTTCCTTCCCCCATAGATGGCAGCTACGATCGACATGAATTTCCAGAGCGACCTGTTGGCAATATTTGAGGAGAACCTCTTCTGAAGCAGCCGCCTCCTTTTCCTCGTGGGACCCCCCCCCCTCAAACCCACCCCCCCCCCCCCCCATAAACCCCCCCTGACCCCCCCCCCAATTAAATCTGCCCCCCCCCCCCTCCCAAAAAAAGAAAAGAAAACAACCCCATAAAAACGATTGAAAACGGATCCGACAGCGACGACCCCCCCAGGAAACAACGGTGGGGATGGATGGATTGAGGGGGGGGGGGGGGGGGGAGGGGAAGGAGAGAGAATTTGGGGGGGGGGGCTTCGGGGTGGGGGGGGGGGGGGAGAGCAGAGATGGGGGGGGGGGGGGTGCGAGCCCCCATAGATCCACCCACCTCAAGGACCCCCCCCCCCTCTTTGCCCCGCCCCCCCCCCTTCACCTCTCGCCCCTCCCCCCCCCCCCCCCCCCCCCTTTAATTTTTCCTTCCTCCACATTTATGGCTTTTTTTTTTTGGGTTTTTTTTTTTGTTTTTTTTGGTTTTTTTTGTTGTTTTTTTTTTTTCCGTTTTTTTTTTTTTTTTTCTAAAAAACACACAAAAAAAAAAAAGAAAAAAGAGAGAAAAAAAAAAAAACAAAAACAACCGGTTCAATGGGGGAGTTTGTGGGGGGGGGGAGGGGGGGAGGGGCTATAGAGGGAAGGGGGAGGGGCTATAGAGGGAAGGGGGAGGGCTATGGGGGGAGGGAGGGGCTATGGGGGGAGGGACTAAGTGGGGGAGGGGCTACGGGGGGAAGGGGGAGGGGCTATGGGGGTAGGGGCTGGGGGAGGGACTATAGGGGAAGGGGGGGGACTATAGGGGTAATGGGGGAAGGGGCCATGGGGGGAGGGGGGAGGGGCTATAGAGGGAAGGGGGAGGAGCTATGGGGAGAGGGAGGGGCTATGGGGGAGGGGCTATGGGGGGAGGGACTAAGGGGGAGGGGGGAGGGGCTATGGGGGTAGGGGCTGGGGGAGGGACTATAGGGGGAAGGGGGGGGGGCTATAGGGGTAATGGGGGTAGGGGCCATGGGGGGAGGGGGGAGGGGCTATAGAGGGAAGGGGGGAGGGGCTAGGGGGAGGGAGGGGCTATGGGGGAGGGACTAAGTGGGGAAGGGGCTATGGGGGGAGGGGCTGGGGGAGGGACTATAGGGGGAAGGGGGGGGGCTATAGGGGGAATGGGGGTAGGGGCTATGGGGGGAGGGGGGGAGGGGCTGGGGGAGGGAAGGGGGCTATGGGGGGGGGGTTCATAAATGTCCATTGGGGTCAGATATATGGATATGGGGCCCATAAATGTCCATTGGGATTAGATATCTATATATGGGGCCCATAAGTGTGCATTGGGATGGGATCTATGGGTATAGAACCCATAGTGGGACCCATAGGTGTGCATTGGGATCCCATATATGGGTATGGGACCCATAAGTGTGCATTGGGATCCATGGAACCCATAAGTGGGCATTGGGATCAGATATATGGGTATGGGGCCCATAAGGTCCATTGGGATTAGATATCTATATATGGGGCCCATAAGTGTGCATTGGGATACATGGATATGGGTATGGGGCCCATAAGTGCGCACCGGGATGGGATCTATGAGCACAGAACCCATAAGTGGGACCCACAAGTGTTCATTGGGATCCACGGAGCCCATAAGTGTCCATTGGGATCCACGGGGCCCATAAGTGTCCATTGGGATCCATGGAACCCATAAGTGTGCATTGGGATCCGATATATGGGTATGGGACCCATAAATGTCCATTGGGGTCAGATATATGGATATGGGGCCCATAAGTGTGCATTGGGATGGGATCTATGGGTATAGAACCCATAAGTGGGACCCATAAGTGTGCTTTGGGGTCCCATATATGGGTATGGGGCTCATAAGTGTGCATTGGGATGGGATCTATGGGTATAGAACCCATAAGTGGGACCCATAAGTGTCCATTGGGATCCATGGGGCCCATAAGGGTGCATTGGGGTCCCATATATGGGTCTGGGGCCCATAAGTGTGCATTGGGATGGGATCTATGGGTACAGAACCCATAAGTGGGACCCATAAGTGTGCATTGGGGTCCCATATATGGGTATGGGACCCATAAATGTCCATTGGGGTCAGATATATGGATATGGGGTACATAAGTGTGCATTGGGATGGGATCTATGGGTATAGAACCCATAAGTGGGACCCATAAGTGTCCATTGGGATCCACGGGGCCCATAGGTGTCCATTGGGATCCATGGGGCCCATAAGGGTGCATTGGGGTCCCATATATGGGTCTGGGACCCATAAGTGTGCATTGGGGTCCCATATATGGATATGGGGCCCATAAGTGTGCACTGGGATGTGGTCTATGGGTACATGTCATCCCCATAACGTCCCCATATCCCCATAATGTCGCCCCTATGTCCCCATATCCCCACATCCCCATAACGTCCCCCATGTCCCCACACCCCCACAGCATCCCCGTATCCCCACAGTGTCCCCATAAACCCCATAATATCCCCATAAACCCCATAATATCCCCATAAACCCCATAATATCCCCACGACCCCATACCGTCCCCATAACCCCGGCCCTATAGGGGATGGGCATCCCCTTCCCCTCCCCCACCCCTCTCTCCGCCCCGCGCTCTCATTGGTCCACCCCTCTGCCCCGCCTCCTGTCCCCGCTCTCTCATTGGTCCACCCCTCCTGTCGCTCCGCCCCCTTCTCCACTCGCTCTCTCATTGGTCCATTCCTCTGTCGCTCCGCCCCCTCCTCCCCCA
>NW_027315658.1:0-54800 GCF_039878825.1 Excalfactoria chinensis
TCCTATGGGGCCCTATGGGTTCTATGGTGTCTTATGGGGTCCTATGGGTCCTATAGGGTTCTATGGGGTCCTATGGGGCCCTATGGGTCATATTGGATCCTATGGGGCCCTATGGGGTCCTATGGGGCCCTATGGGATCATATTGGGTTCTATGGGGTCTTATGGGGTTCTATGGGGTCCTATAGGGTCCTATGGGGTCATATTGAATCCTATGGTGCCCTATGGGTTCTATAGGGTCCTATGGGGTCCTATGGTGCCCTATGGGTTCTATGGGGTCTTATGGGGTTCTATGGGTTCATATTGGGTCCTATAGGTTCCTATGGGGTCCTATGAGGTCCTATGGGATCCTATGGGGTCATATTGGGTCCTATGGGGTCTTATGGGGTCCTATGGGTCCTATGGGGTTCTATGGGGTCCTATGGGGCCCTATGGGATCCTATGGGGTCCTATGGGGTCCTATGGGGTCCTATGGGATCCTATGGGGTCCTATTGGATCCTATGGGCCCCTATGGGGTCCTATGGGGTTCTATGGGGTCTTATGGGATCCTATAGGGTCCTATGGGGTTCTATGGGGTCCTATGGGTCTCTATGGGGTCCTATGGGGTTCTATGGTGCCCTATGGGGTCCTATGGGCTTCTATGGGGTCTTATGGGTTCCTATGGGGTCCTATGGGGCCCTATGGGGTCCTATGGGATTCTATGGGGTCTTATGGGGTTCTATGGGGTCCTATGGGGCCCTATGGGATCCTATGGGGTCCTATAGGGTCCTATGGGGTTCTATGGGGTCCTATGGGGTCTTATGGGTTCTATGGGTTCCTATGGGATCCTATGGGGTTCTATGGGGTCCTATGGGGTCCTATGGGGCTATAGGGGGTCCTATGGGATCCTATGGGTTCCTATGGGGTCCTATGGGGTCATATTGGGTTCTATGGGGTCTTATGGGGTCCTATGGGGCTATAGGGGGTCCTATGGGGTCCTATGGGGTCATAAGGGGCCATATGGGGTCTTATAGAGTTCTGTGGGGTCATATAGGGTCATATAGGGGCCCTATGGGGTCCTATGGGGTTCTATGGGGTCCTATGGGGCCCTATGGGATCCTATGGGGTCCTATGGGGTTCTATGGTGTCCTATGGGGTTCTATGGGGTCATATGGGGTCCTATGGGGCCCCTATGGGGTTCTATGGGATTCTATGGGGTCTTATGGGGTTCTAATGGGGTCCTATGGGTCCCTATGGGGTCCTATAGGGTCTTGTGGGTTCCTATAGGGCCCTATAGGGTCCTATGGGTTTTATGGGGTTCTATGGGGTCCAATAGGGTCCTATGGGGTCATATGGGGTCATATAGGGTCTTAAGGGGCCCTATGGGATCCTATGGGTTCTATGGGGTCCTATGGGGTTCTATGGGGTCCTATGGGGTTCTATGGGGTCATATAGGGTCTTAAGGGGACATATGGGGTCCTATGGGGTCCTATAAGGTCCTATGGGGTCCTATGGGGTCATATTGGCTTCTGGGGTTCTATGGGGTCTTATGGGGTCCTATGGTGCCCTATGGGGTCTTATGGGGTCCTATGGGGTCCTATGGGGCCCTATGGGGTCCTATAGGGTCCTATGGGTTCCTATGGGATCCTATGGGGTCTTATGGGTTTCTATGGGGCCCTATGGGTCATATTGGGTCCTATGGGATCCTATGGGGTCCTATGGGATCCTATGGGGTCCTATAGGGTCCTATGGGATCCTATGGGGTCTTATGGGTTTCTATGGGGCCCTATGGGGTCCTATGGGTCCCTATGGGGTCCTATGGGGTTCTATGGGGTCCTATGGGATCCTATGGGGTCTTATGGGTTCTATGGGGTCCTATAGGGTCCTATGGGTTCCTATAGGGTCCTATGGGGTCATATTGGGTTCTATGGGATTCTATGGGGTCTTATGGGGTCCTATGGGTCCCTATGGGGTCCTATGGGGTTCTATGGGATCTTATGGGGTTCTATGGGGTCTTATGGGGTCCTATGGGGTCCTATGGGGTTCTATGGGGTCCTATGGGGTCCTATGGGGTTCTATGGGGTCCTATGGGGTCCTATGGGATCCTATGGTGCCCTATGGGGTTCTATGGGGTTCTATGGTGCCCTATGGGGTCCTATGGGCTTCTATGGGGTCTTATGGGATCCTATGGGGTCCTATGAGGCCCTATGGGGTCTTATGGGATATATGGGGTCCTGTGGGGCCCTATGGGGTCTTATGGGTTCCTATAGGGTCCTATGGGGTCCTATGGGGTCCTATAGGGTCCTATGGGGTCCTATGGGGTTCTATGGGGTCCTATGGGTTCTATGGGGTCCTATGGGGTCCTATGGGGTCCTATGGGGTTCTATGGGGTCCTATGGGGTCCTTTGGGGTTCTATGGGGTCCTATGTGGTCCTATAGGGTCCTATGGGTTCCTATGGGGTCCTATGGGGTCATATTGGGTTCTATGGGGTCTTATGGGGTCCTATGGGATCCTATGGGTCCCTATGGGGTCCTATGGGTCCTATGGGGCTATAGGGGGTCCTATGGGATTCTATGGGGTTCTATGGTGCCCTATGGGATCCTATAGGGTTCTATGGGGTCCTATGGGGTTCTGTGGGGTTCTATAGGGTCCTATGGTGCCCTATAGGTTCTTATGGGGTCCTATGGGGCCCTATGGGGTCCTATGGGTCCTATAGGGTCCTATGGGTTTCTATGGGGTCCTATAGGGTCCTATGGGGTCCTATGGGTCCTATAGGTCCTATGGGTTCCTATGGGGTCCTATGGGTCATATAGGATCCTGTGGGTTCCTATGGGGTCCTATAGGGTGTTATGGGGTTCTATGGGGTCCTATAGGGTTCTATAGGTTCTTATGGGGTCTTATGGGATTCTATGGGGTCCTATGGGGTCCTATGGGGCCCTATGGGTTCTTATGGGTTCTTATGGGTTCCTATAGGTTCTTATGGGATCCTATGGGGTCTTATGGGGCCCTATGGGTCCTATGGGATCTTATAGGGTCCTATGGGGTCTTATGGGGTCCTATGGGGTCCTATGGGATTCTATGGTGTCCTATGGTGCCCTATGGGGTACTATGGGGTCTTATGGGTTCTATGGGGTCCTATAAGGTCATATGGGATCATATTGAATCCTATGGTGCCCTATGGGGTCTTATGGGGTTCAATGGGGTCCTATATGTTTCTATGGGGTCCTATGTGTTCATATTGGGTCCTATGGGTTTCTATGGGGTCCTATGGGTCCTATAGGGTCCTATGGGTTCCTATGGGGTCCTATATGATCCTATAGGGTCCTATGGGGTCTTATAGGGTCTTATGGGGTCTCTTGTTGCAGCCCATCCGCCCCGCCCCCGCCGGCAAGCAGTACGTGCGCTGCCCCTGTAACTGCCTGCTGGTCTGCCGCAGCTCCGCACGGAGGGTGGCCTGTCCAGGCCTTACTGGTTTGTACTGGGATGGGGACTGGGAGGGAATGGGAGGGAATGGGAGGGGGGGTATGGGGCACTGGGATGGGACTGGGATGGGAATGGGAGGGGACTGGGGTTATACTGGGATATACTGGGAGGGACTGGGATGGGAATGGGATGGGACTGGGGTTATACTGGGATATACTGGGAGGGACTGGATGGGATATGGGGCACTGGGAGGGACTGGGATGGACTGGGATGGGAATGGGAGGGAGATATGGGGTACTGGGAGGGACTGGGATCTTACTGGGATATACTGGGAGGGACTGGGATGGGACTGGGAGGGACTGGGATCATACTGGGATCATAGTGGGATATACTGGGAGGGACTGGGATGGGACTGGGAGGGACTGGGAGGGAATGGGAGGGGGATATGGGGCACTGGGAGGGACTGGGATGGGACTGGGATGGGACTGGGGTTATATTGGGATATACTGGGATTGACTGGGATATACTGGGAGGGACTGGGATCATACTGGGATATACTGGGAGGGACTGGGATGGGATATGGGGCACTGGGAGGGGACTGGGAGGGAACTGGGATGGACTGGGATGGGACTGGGAGGGAATGGGAGGGAGATATGGGGTACTGGGAGGGACTGGGATCATACTGGGATATACTGGGAGGGACTGGGATGGGACTGGGAGGGACTGGGATCATACTGGGATCATAGTGGGATATACTGGGAGGGACTGGGAGGGATCTATGGGGCACTGGGAGGGACTGGGATGGGACTGGGATGGGACTGGGGTTATACTGGGATTGACTGGGATATACTGGGAGGGACTGGGGTTATACTGGGATATACTGGGATTGACTGGGATGGGACTGGGAGGGACTGGGGTTATACTGGGATAGACTGGGAGGGACTGGGATGGATCTGTGGGGCACTGGGAGGGGACTGGGATCATACTGGGATATACTGGGAGGGACTGGGATGGGACTGGGATGGGAATGGGATGGGACTGGGGGTTATACTGGGATATACTGGGAGGGACTGGGATGGGATTGGGAGGGGGTTATGGGGTACTGGGAGGGACTGGGATGGACTGGGATGGGACTGGGAGGGATCTATGGGGCACTGGGAGGGACTGGGATCATACTGGGATATACTGGGAGGGGACTGGGATGGGACTGGGAGGGATCTATGGGGTACTGGGAGGGACTGGGGTCATACTGGGATATACTGGGAGGGACTGGGATGGGATATGGGGCACTGGGAGGGACTGGGAGGGAACTGGGAGGGACTGGGATGGGACTGGGATGGGACTGGGAGGGACTGGGATGGGACTGGGATGGGACTGGGATGGGACTGGGGTTATACTGGGATATACTGGGATTGACTGGGATATACTGGGAGGGGACTGGGGTTATACTGGGATAGACGGGGAGGGAATGGGAGGGATCTGTGGGGTATTGGGTGGGAACTGGGAGGGACTGGGATCATACTGGGATATACTGGGAGGGACTGGGAGGGGGTCTATGGGGCACTGGGTTATACTGGGATATACTGGGAGGGAGATATGGGGCACTGGGAGGGACTGGGAGGGAACTGGGATATACTGGGAGAAACTGGGAGGGAGATATGGGGTATTGGGAGGGAACTGGGATGGGACTGGGATCATACTGGGATATACTGGGAGGGACTGGGAGGGACTGGGAGGGAGATATGGGCTACTGGGAGGGACTGGGAGGGAACTGGGATATACTGGGAGGGAATGGGAGGGGGTTATGGGGCACTGGGAGAGAACTGGGATGGACTGGGATGGGAATGGGATGTACTGGGATATACTGGGATAGACTGGGAGGGACTGGGAGGGATCTATGGGGCACTGGGAGGGACTGGGATCATACTGGGATATACTGGGATGGACTGGGTCTATCCCATTCCATCCCAGTCCATCCCAGTCTAACCCAGTCTATCCCATTCCATCCCAGTATATCCCAGTATAACCCAGTATGATCCCAGTATGCTCCCAATCCATCCCAGTATATTCCCAGTATAACCCAGTATAACCCATTGTATCCCCTTCCCTCCCAGTATGTTCCCAGTCTATCCCAGTATATCCCAGTATATCCCAGTCCATCCCAGTCTAACCCAGTATGATCCCATTCCATCCCAGTATGCTCCCAGTATGCTCCCAGTCCATCCCAGTCCATCCCAGTCTAACCCATTGTGTCCCCTTCCCTCCCAGTATGCTCCCAGTCTATCCCAGTCCATCCCAGTCTAACCCAGTATATCCCATTCCATCCCAGTATGTTCCCAGTCTATCCCAGTATGCTCCCAGTATAAACCAGTCCATCCCAGTACAAACCAGTCTAACCCATTGTATCCCCTTCCATCCCAGTATAACCCAGTCTATCCCAGTCTATCCCAGTCTAACCCATTGTATCCCATTCCCTCCCAGTCTATCCCAGTATAAACCAGTCTAACCCATTGTATCCCATTCCATCCCAGTATATCCCAGTATAAACCAGTCTAACCCAGTCTATCCCAGTATGCTCCCAGTATGCTCCCAGTCCATCCCAGTATATCCCAGTCCATCCCAGTATGATCCCAGTCCTATCCCAGTACAAACCAGTCTAACCCAGTCTATCCCATTCCATCCCAGTCCATCCCAGTATGATCCCAGTCCATCCCAGTATGATCCCATTCCATCCCAGTCCATCCCAGTCCATCCCAGTCCATCCCAGTCTAACCAGTCCATCCCAGTCCATCCCAGTATGCTCCCAGTCCATCCCAGTCCATCCCAGTCCATCCCAGTATGCTCCCAGTCTATCCCAGTATATCCCAGTATATCCCAGTCCATCCAGTCTAACCCAGTCTATCCCATTCCATCCCAGTATATCCCAGTCCATCCCATTCCCTCCCAGTCCATCCCAGTCTATCCCAGTCCATCCCATAGTGTCCCCATTCCCTCCCAGTCCATCCCAGTATGATCCCATTGCATCCCAGTATGCTCCCAGTATAAACCAGTATAACCCAGTCTAACCCATTGTGTCCCAGTATATCCCAGTCTATCCCAGTATGCTCCCAGTCCATCCCAGTCCATCCCAGTCTAACCCATTGTGTCCCATTCCATCCCAGTCCATCCCAGTCTAACCCAGTATGCTCCCAGTATAACCCAGTATAAACCAGTCTATCCCATTCCATCCCAGTAAGCTCCCAGTCTATCCCAATTCCTCCCAGTCTAACCCAGTATGATCCCATTCCATCCCAGTATAACCCAGTATGCTCCCAGTCCATCCCAGTCCATCCCAGTATAACCCAGTATGATCCCCGTATATCCCAGTCCATCCCAGTCCATCCCAGTATAACCCAGTATGCTCCCAGTATAACCCAGTATGCTCCCAGTATGCTCCCAGTCCATCCCAGTCCATCCCATTCTAACCCAGTCCATCCCAGTCCATCCCAGTCCATCCCAGTCCATCCCAGTATAACCCAGTCTATCCCAGTCCATCCCAGTCTAACCCATTGTATCCCATTCCATCCCAGTCCATCCCAGTATATCCCAGTCTAACCCAGTCCATCCCAGTCCATCCAGTATATCCCAGTATATCCCAGTATATCCCAGTCCATCCCAGTATGATCCCAGTATAAACCAGTCTAACCCATTGTGTCCCATTCCGTCCCAGTATGATCCCAGTCCATCCCAGTATATCCCTGTATATCCCAGTCTAACCCAGTCTATCCCATTCCGTCCCAGTAAGCTCCCAGTCTATCCCAATTCCTCCCAGTCTAACCCAGTATGATCCCATTCCATCCCAGTATAACCCAGTATGCTCCCAGTCCATCCCAGTCCATCCAGTATAACCCAGTATGATCCCAGTATATCCCAGTATATCCCAGTCCATCCCAGTCCATCCCAGTCTAACCCAGTCTATCCCATTGCATCCCAGTATAACCCATTATGATCCCAGTATACTCCCAGTATAAACCAGTCCATCTCAGTCCATCCCAGTATAACCCAGTATGATCCCAGTATATCCCAGTCCATCCCAGTCTAACCCATTGTACCCCATTCCGTCCCAGTATGCTCCCAGTCCATCCCAGTATGATCCCATTGCATCCCAGTATGCTCCCAGTATATCCCAGTATATCCCAGTCTAACCCAGTTTGCCCCATTGCATCCCAGTAAGCTCCCAGTCCATCCCAGTCTATCCCAGTCTAACTCAGTCTATCCCATTCCATCCCAGTAAGCTCCCAGTATGATCCCATTCCATCCCAGTATGCTCCCAGTATAACCCAGTATATCCCAGTCTAACCCAGTCTGTCCCATTCCGTCCCAGTCCATCCCAGTCTAACCCAGTCCATCCCAGTCCATCCCAGTATATCCCAGTATGCTCCCAGTATAACCCATTCCATCCCAGTCCATCCCAGTCCATCCCATTCTAACCCATTGTATCCCAGTCCATCCCAGTCCATCCCAGTTCATCCCAGATCCAGTATATCCAGTCCATCCCAGTCTAACCCAGTATATCCCAGTCCATCCCAGTATGCTCCCAGTCTATCCCAGTCCATTCCAGTCCATCCCAGTATAACCCAGTATAACCCAGTCTAACCCAGTCTATCCCATTCCATCCCAGTATAACCCAGTATAACCCAGTCTAACCCAGTCTATCCCATTCCATCCCAGTATGATCCCAGTCCATCCCAGTATGATCCCATTCCATCCTAGTCCGTCCCAGTATAAACCAGTATATCCCAGTCCATCCCATTCTAACCCAGTCCATCCAGTCCATCCCAGTATAACCCAGTATGCTCCCAGTCTATCCCATTCTCTCCCAGTATGCTCCCAGTATAAACCAGACCATCCCAGTCCATCCCAGTCTAACCCAGTCTATCCCATTCCATCCCATTGTATCCCAGTATGCTCCCAGTATAACCCATTCCATCCCAGTCCCATCCCAGTCCATCCCAGTCTAACCCATTGTGTCCCATTCCATCCCAGTATGATCCCAGTCCATCCCAGTCCCATCCCAGTCCATCCCATTCCATCCCAGTATGCTCCCAGTATAAACCAGTCTAACCCATTGTGTCCCATTCCGTCCCAGTATGATCCCAGTCCATCCCAGTCCATCCCAGTCCGTCCAGTATGCTCCCAGTATAACCCAGTCTAACCCAGTCTATTCCATTCCATCCCAGTATGCTCCCAGTATAACCCAGTCTAACCCACTGTGTCCCATTCCGTCCCAGTATGATCCCAGTCCATCCAGTCCATCCCAGTCCATCCCAGTATGCTCCCAGTATAACCCAGTATAAACCAGTCTATCCCATTCCGTCCCAGTAAGCGTGTGATCACGTTGGCCCCAGTCTATCCCAGTCCATCCCAGTCCATCCCAGTCTAACCCATTGTGTCCCATTGCATCCCAGTATGCTCCCAGTATATCCCAGTCCATCCCAGTCCCATCCCAGTATATCCCAGTCCATCCCAGTCCATCCCCAGTCTAACCCATTGTGTCCCATTGCATCCCAGTATGCTCCCAGTATATCCCAGTCCATCCCAGTCCATCCCAGTCTAACCATTGTATCCCATTCCATCCCATTCCATCCCAGTCCATCCCAGTATGATCCCAGTCCATCCAGTCCATCCCAGTATGATCCCATTCCATCCCAGTCCATCCCAGTCTAACCCAGTATGATCCCATTCCATCCCAGTCCATCCCAGTCCATCCCAGTCTAACCCAGTCCATCCAGTCCATCCCAGTATGCTCCCAGTCCATCCCAGTCTAACCCAGTCTATCCCATTCCATCCCAGTAAGCGTGTGATCACGTTGGCCCCGTTACAAAGTGCTCCCAGCCCTGAACCTCCGTCCGGCGTCCGAGTGTCCTGCGGGCACTGCAGCGCCCCCTTCCTGGTAAGGAACCCTACAAACGGCCCTATATGGCCCTATATGACCCTATATGGACCTATATGACCCTATAGGGACCTATATGACCCTATAGGGACATATGTGACCCTATAGGGACCTATGTGACCCTATATGGCCATATACGACCCCATATAACCCCATATGATCCTATATGACCCTATGTGACCCTATATGACCCCATAAGACCCCATAGACCCCATATGATCCTATATGACCCTATCTGACCCCATAAGACCCCATAGACCCCATATAACCCCATATGATCCTATATGACCCTATGTGACCCTATATGACCCCATAAGACCCCATAGACCCCATATGATCCTATATGACCCTATCTGACCCCATAAGACCCCATAGACCCCATATAACCCCATATGATCCTATATGACCCCATAAGACCCCATAGACCCCATATAACCCCATATGACCCCATATGATCCTATATGGCCCTATATGACCCTATAGGGACCTATGTGACCCTATAGGGACCTATGTGACCCTATATTGCCCTATGTGACCCTATATGGCCCTATAGGGACCTATATGGCCCTATATGGCCCCATATGACCCTATAGGGACCTATGTGACCCTATATGGACCTATATGGCTCTATCTGACCCTATACGGCCCTATATGACCCTATATGACCCTATATGGACCTATATGACGCTATATGGCCCTATATGGACCTATAGGGACCTATATGGACCTATGTGACCCTATATGACCCTATATGGACCTATATGACGCTATAGGGACCTATAGGGACCTATGTGACCCTATATGGATCTATGTGGACCTATGTGACCCTATATGGCCCTATATGACCCTATATGGACCTATGTGACCCTATATGGCCCTATATGACCCTATATGACCCTATATGGACCTATGTGACCCTATATGGCCCTATAGGGACCTATATGACCCTATATGGACCTATGTGACCCTATATGGCCCTATATGACCCTATATGGACCTATGTGACCCTATATGGACCTATATGGATCTATGTGGACCTATGTGACCCTATATGGCCCTATATTGCTCTATGTGACCCTATATTGCCCTATGTGACCCTATATGGACCTATATGGACCTATGTGACCCTATAGGGACCTATGTGACCCTATATGGCCCTATATGACCCTATATGACCCTATATGGACCTATGTGACCCTATATGGCCCTATATGACCCTATATGACCCTATATGGACCTATGTGACCCTATATGGCCCTATATGACCCTATATGACCCTATATGGACCTATGTGACCCTATATGGCCCTATATGACCCTATATGGCCCTATAGGGACCTATAGGGGACCTATGTGACCCTATATGGACCTATGTGGACCTATGTGACCCTATATGGCCCTATAGGGACCTATAAGGCCCTATATGGACCTATATGGCTCTATCTGACCCTATACAGCCCTATATGACCCTATATGACCCTATATGGACCTATATGACGCTATATGGCCCTATATGAACCTATGTGACCCTATATGGCCCTATATGACCCTATATGGCCCTATAGGGACCTATATGACCCTATAGGGACCTATATGACCCTATATGGACCTATATGACCCTATATGGACTCTATGTGAACCTATATGACCCTAAAATGGACGTAAATGGACCCTAAATGGCCCTAAATGGACCCTAAAGGCCCCCTTCCTGGTAAGGAACCCTATAAACGGCCCTATATGGCCCTATAGGGACCTATATGACCCTATATGGACCTATATGACCCTATATGGACTCTATGTGAACCTATATGACCCTAAAATGGCCCTAAATGGACCCTAAATGGCCCTAAATGGACCTAAAGGCCCCCTTCCTGGTAAGGAACCCTACAAATGGCCCTATATGGCCCTATATGACCCTATATGGCCCTATATGGACCTATGTGACCCTATATGGATCTATATTGCCCTATGTGACCCTATATGGACCTATGTGACCCTATATGGCCCTATATGACCCTAAATGGCCCTATGTGACCCTATATGGCCCTATATGACCCTATATGACCCTATATGGACCTATGTGACCCTATATGGACCTATGTGACCCTATATGGCCCTATATGACCCTATATGACCCTATATGGACCTATATGACCCTATACAGCCCTATATGACCCTATATGACCCTATATGGCCCTATATGACCCTATATGACCCTATATGGACCTATGTGACCCTATATGGACCTATATGACCCTATATGGCCCTATAGGGACCTATATGACCCTATACAGCCCTATATGACCCTATATGACCCTATATGGACCTATATGACGCTATATGGCCCTATATGGACCTATGTGACCCTACATGGCCCTATATGACACTATATGACCCTATATGGACCTATGTGACCCCATATGACCCTATATGACCCTATATGACCCTATATGACCCTATATGACCCTATATATCTGACCCTATATACCTGACCCTATATACCTGACCCTATACTTTCCCCTACAGTGGACGGAGTTCACGGATCGGACGTTGGCCAGGTGTCCCCATTGCCGCAAAGTGTGAGTGACCCTAAAAGACCCAAAAGGACCCTAAATGACCCCAAAATGGACCCTAAAAGGACCCTAAATGACCCTATATGGCCCCAATGACCCCAAAAGAACCCTAAAGGACCCTAAATGGCCCCATAAGGACCCTAAATGACTCTATAAGGACCCCAAATGACCCCTAAATGGCCCCAGAAGGACCCCAAAAGGACCCTAAATGACCCCAAAAGGACCCTAAATGACCCTAAATGACCCCAAAAGGACCCTAAAAGACCCTAAAAGACCCTAAATGGCCCCAATGACCCCAAAAGGACCCTAAATGGCCCCATAAGGGACCCTAAGTGACCCTAAAAGGACCCTAAATGGCCCCAAAATGGACCCTAAATGGCCCCAAATGACCCTAAATGACCCTAAATGATTCCATTGCCCCCATTGACCCTATTAGCCCCATTGACCCCATTGACCCCAATGAGCCCATTGCCCTCATAGACCCCATTGACCCCATTGACCCATTGACCCCATTGACCCCATTGACCCCATTGACCCCATTGACCCCATAGACCCCAATGACCCCATAGACCCCATTGACCCTATTAGCCCCATTGCCCCCACTGACCCAATTGACCCCAATGACCCCATTGACCCCATTGACTCCAATGCCCCCCATTGACCCTATTAGCCCCATTGACCCCATTGATCCCATTGTCCCCCAATGTCCCCATTAACCCCATTGACCCCAATGACCCCAATAACCCTAATGCCCCCATTGACCCTATTAGCCCCATTGACCCCATTGACCCCATTGACCCCATAGACCCCCAATGACCCCATAGACCCCATTGACCCTATTAGCCCTATTGACCCCATTGACCCCATTGACCCCATTGACCCCATTGACCCCATAGACCCCAATGACCCCATAGACCCCATTGACCCTATTAGCCCCATTGACCCCATTGACCCCAATGAGCCCATTGACCCCACTGACCCCAATGTCCCCATAGACCCCATTGACCCATTGACCCCATCGACCCCATTGACCCCATTGACCCCACTGACCCACTGACCCCATTGACCCCATTGACCCCATTGACCCCATTGACCCAATGTCCCCATTAACCCCATTGACTGCAATGACCCCAATAACCCCATTGATCCCATTGACCCCATAGACCCCATTGACCCTATTAGCCCCATTGACCCATTGACCCCATAGACCCCAATGACCCCATTGACCCCACTGACCCTATTAGCCCTATTGACCCCAATGACCCCATTGACCCCATTGACCCCATTGACCCCATTGACTCCATTGCCCCCATTGACTCCAATGTCCCCATTGACCCCACTGACCCCATTGACCCCATTGCTCACAGTGACGCCATTGACCTCACTGGTCCTATTGCCTCCATTGACCCCAATGACCCCATTGACCTATTAGCCCCATTGACCCCATTGACCCCAATGACCCCAATGTCCCCATTGACCCATTGACCCCACTGACCCCATTGACCCCATTGACCCCATTGACCCCAATGTCCCCATTGACCCCATAGACCCCATTGACCCGATTGACCTCATTGATCCCAATGACCCCATTGACCCCAATAACCCCATTGACCCCAATGACTCCATTGACCCCATTGACCCCAATGTCCCCATTGACCCCATTAACCCCATTGACCCCATTGACCCTATTAGCCCCATTGACCCCATAGACCCCATTGACCCCATTGACCCCATTGACCCCACTGACCCCAATGTCCCCATTGACCCCATTAACCCCAATGACCCCATTGACCCCATTGACCCACTGACTCCATTGCCCCCATTGACCCCATTGACCCCATTGACCCCATAGACCCCATTGACCCCACTGACCCCACTGACCCCATTGACCCCATTGTCCCTATTAGCCCTATTGACCCCATTGACCCCACTGACCACACTGACCCCATTGACCCCAATATCCCCATTGACCCCAATGTCCTCATAGGCCCATTGACCCCATTGACCCCATTGACCCTATTAGTCCCATTGACCCCATAGACCCCATTGACCCCAATGTCCCCAATGACACCATTATCCCCATTGACCCCATTAACCCCATTGACCGCAATGACCCCATTGACCCCATTGACCTCAATGTCCCCACTGACCCCCATTGACCCCAATGACCCCATTGACCCCATAGACCCCATTGACCCCACTGACCCCATACCCCCCCCAGCTCCTCCATTGGCCGCCGTTATCCGCGCCGTCGCTGCCTCTGCTGCTTCTTCCTGGGGCTGCTGATGGCCGCCTCCGCTACTGGGCTGGCTGTGAGTGCAACTGGAGGGACTGGAGGGACTGGGAGGGACTGGGAGGGGGATAGGGGGCACTGGGGAGGGACTGGGATATACTGGGATAGACTGGGATAGACTGGGTTAGACTGGGAGGGGGATAGGGGGGTACTGGGAGGGAGATATGGGGCACTGGGAGGGACTGGATGGACTGGATAGACTGGGATGGGGATAGGGGGCACTGGGAGGGACTGGGATGGATCTATGGGGCACTGGGAGGGACTGGGATAGACTGGAGGGGATATTGGGATAGACTGGGAGTTACTGGGATGGACTGGGAGGGACTGGGATAGACTGGGTTAGACTGAGAGGGGATATTGGGGGATTGGGAGGGGCTGGGAGGGACTGGGATGGGGATATGGGGCACTGGGAGGGACTGGGATGGACTGGGAGGGACTGGGAGGGACTGGGAGGGACTGGGAGGGGGATATGGGGGACTGGGAGGGACTGGGAGGGACTGGGAGGGACTGGGAGGGGGATATGGGGGACTGGGAGGGACCGGGAGGGACTGGGAGGGACTGGGAGGGGAGATATGGGGCACTGGGAGGGACTGGGATGGGGATGTGGGTTACTGGGAGGGACTGGAAGGGACTGGGATGGGGATATGAGGCACTGGGAGGGATCTATGGGGCACTGGGAGGGACTGGGAGGGGGATATGGGGCACTGGGATAGACTGGGAGGGGATATTGGGGTACTGGGAGTTACTGGGATGGACTGGGAAGGACTGGGAGGGAGATATAGGGCACTGGGATGGACTGGGATGGGGATGTGGGGCACTGGGAGGGACTGGGAGGGACTGGGAGGGACTGGGACTGGGATATGGGTCACTGGGATGGACTGGGATGGGGATATTGGGGCACTGGGAGTTACTGGGATGGACTGGGATGGACTGGGAGGGGATATGGGGTACTGGGAGGGACTGGGAGGGACTGTGATGGGGATATTGGGGTACTGGCAGTTACTGGGATGGGGATGTGGGGTACTGGGAGGGACTGGGAAGGATTGGGAGGGATCTATGGCGCACTGGGAGGGACTGGGATAGACTGGGATAGACTGGGAGGGGGATATGGGGCACTGGGAGAGACTGGGATGGACTGGGAGGGGATATTCGGGCACTGGGAGTTACTGGGATGGGGATATGGGGCACTGGGAGAGACTGGGATGGACTGGGATGGACTGGGATGGGGATAGGGGGCACTGGGAGGGACTGGGAGGGACTGAGATGGATCTATGGGGCACTGGGAGGGACTGGGATAGACTGGGAGGGGATATTGGGATAGACTGGGAGTTACTGGGATGGACTGGGAGGGACTGGGAGGGACTGGGAGGGGGATAGGGGGCACTGGGAGGGACTGGAAGGGATTGGGGGGAACTGGGATAGACTGGGTTAGACTGGGAGGGGATATTGGGGGATTAGGAGGGGCTGGGAAGGACTGGGATGGGGATATGGGGCACTGGGAGGGACTGGGAGGGACTGGGAGGGACTGGGATGGACCGGGAGAGACTGTGAGTGATCTATGGGGCACTGGGAGGGACTGGGAGGGGATATTGGGGTACTGGGAGTTACTGGGATGGACTGGGAAGGACTGGGAGGGAGATATAGGGCACTGGGATGGACTGGGATGGGGATGTGGGGCACTGGGAGGGACTGGGATGGACTGGGAGGGATCTATGGGGCACTGGGATGTACTGGGAGAGACTGGGATGTGGATATTGGGGTACTGGGAGGGACTGGGAGGGAATATTGGGGTACTGGGAGTTACTGGGATGGGGATATGGGGTACTGGGAGGGACTGGGAGACATCTATGGGGCACTGGGAGGGACTGGGATAGACTGGGATAGACTGGGATGGGGATATGGGTCACTGGGATGGACTGGGATGGGAGATAGGGGGTACTGGGAGGGACTGGGAGGGACTGGGAGGGATCTATTGATTCATACTGGTCCCTACTGGTCTCTATTGATTCATACATGTCCATACTGGTCCATACTGGTCTCTATTGGTTCATACTGGTCCATACTGGTCCGTACTGGTCTATATTGATTCATACTGGTCCATACTGGTCCTTACTGGTCCATACTGGTCCTTACTGTTCTATATTGATTCATACTGGTCCCTACTGGTCTCTATTGATTCATACTGGTCCATACTGGTCCATACTGGTCTCTATTAATTCATACTGGTCCCTACTGGTCTCTATTGATTCATACTGGTCCATACTGGTCTCTATTGATTCATACTGGTCCATACTGGTCCATACTGGTCCATACTGGTCTCTATTGATTCATACTGGTCCATACTGGTCTCTATTGATTCATACTGGTCCATACTGGTCTCTATTGATTCATAGTGGTCCATACTGGTCCTTACTGGTCTCTATTGATTCATACTGGTCCATACTGGTCCTTACTGGTCTCTATTGATTCATACATATCCGTACTGGTCCATACTGGTCCTTACTGTTCTATATTGATTCATACTGGTCCATACTGGTCTCTATTGATTCATACTGGTCCATACTGGTCTCTATTGATTCATACTGGTCCATACTGGTCTCTATTGATTCATACTGGTCCATACTGGTCCATACTGGTCCCTACTGGTCTCTATTGATTCATACTGGTCCATACTGGTCTCTATTGATTCATACTGGTCCCTACTGGTCTCTATTGATTCATAGTGGTCCATACTGGTCCTTACTGGTCTCTATTGATTCATACTGGTCCATACTGGTCCTTACTGGTCTCTATTGATTCATACATATCTGTACTGGTCCATACTGGTCCTTACTGTTCTATATTGATTCATACTGGTCCATACTGGTCTCTATTGATTCATACTGGTCCATACTGGTCTCTATTGATTCATACTGGTCCATACTGGTCCATACTGGTCCATACTGGTCCCTACTGGTCTCTATTGATTCATACTGATCCATACATGTCCATACTGGTCCCTAATGGTCTATTCTGGTCCATACATGTCCATACTGGTCCCTAATGGTCCATACTGGTTCATACTGGTCCCTAATGGTCTATACTGGTCCATACTGGTCCATACTGGTCTATACTGGTCCATACCGGTCCATACTGGTCTATACTGGTCCATACTGGTCCATACATGTCCATACTGGTCCCTAATGGTCCATACTAGTTCATACCGGTCCCTAATGGTCTATACTGGTTCATACTGGTCCCTAATGGTCCATACTGGTTCATACTGGTCCCTAATGGTCTATACTGGTCCATACTGGTCCCTACCGGTCCTTACTGGTTTGTACTGGTGTTCCAGGTGGGGACGTGGGCAGCAGCTCGTCGCTGGGGAGCTTTACACGCGTGTTGGGCCGTGTTGGTTGCCGGGGCCGGAGCGTGTTTATTGAGGGCCGGATATTGGGGCTGCGTCAGGGTCAGCCAACCCATCCCACAACGCGCGTGAACACGCCAACAACACGCCAAGGACACGCCAAGGGCACGGTAAGGACATGGGAAGGACACGGGAAGGACATGGGAAGGATATGGGTATGTCATGTTAAGGATATGGTTATGTCATGCTAAGGTCATGCTAAGGACATGTTAAGGTCACATTAAGGTCATGGTAAGGACATGGTTAGGTCATGGTAAAGTCATGTTAAGGACATGATAAGGATATGGTTAAGTCATGTTAAGGTCATGCTAAGGACATGTTAAGGTCATGTTAAGGACATGGTTATGTCATGTTAAGGTCATGGTATGAACATGGTAATGTCATGTTTAGGACATGGTATGGTCATGGTAAGGATATGGTTATGTCATGTTAAGGTCGCACTAAGGACATGTTAAGGTCATGCTAAGGACATACTAAGGGCACAGTAAGGACATGGGAATGTTGTGTTAAGGGTGTGGTTATGTCACGTTAAGGTCATGCTAAGGACATTGTTATGTCATGCTAAGGACATGCTAAGGACACGCAAGTGCACGGTAAGGACCTGCTAAGGACATGGGTATGTCATGCTGAGGTCATGTTAAGGATATGGTTACGTCATGCTAAGGTCATGCTAAGGTCATGTTAAGGTCATGCTAAGGTCATGTTAAGGTCATGCTAATGTAATGGTAAGAACATGGTAAGGTCACACTAAGGACATGGGAAGGTCATGTTAAGGTCATGCCAAGGACACGCCAAGGGCACGGTAAGGACATGGGAAGGACACGGGTATGTCATGTTAAGGATATGGTTATGTCATGCTAAGGTCATGCTAAGGACACGCCAAGGACATGTTAAGGTCATGGTAAGGACATGGTCAGGTCATGCAAAGGTCATGGCAAGGTCATGTTAAGGATATGGTTATGTCATGTTAAGGTCATGCTAAGGACATGGTAAGGTTATGCTAAGGACACGCCAAGGGCACAGTAAAATCTTAGTAAGAACATGGTTATGTCATGCTAAGGTCATGCTAATATCATGGTAAGAACATGGTAAGGTCATGGTATGGTCATGCTAAGGTCATGTTAAGGACATGGTAAGGTCATGTTAAGGTCATGTTAAGGACATGTTAAGGTCATGTTAAGGATATGGTTATGTCATGCTAAGGTTACGCTAAGGTCATGGTAAGGATATGGTAATGTCATGTTAAGGTCATGCTAAGGACATGTTAAGGTCATGGTAAGGACATGCTAAGGACACGCCAAGGGCACGGTAAGCTCATGGGAAGGACATGGGAAGGTCATGCTAAGAACACGGTTATGCCATGATAAGGACATGGTTATGTCATGCTAAGGTCATGTTAAGGTCACGCTAAGGACATGTTAAGGTCATGCTAAGGATATGCTAAGGTCATGCTAAGGACATGACAAGGGCACGGTAAGGTCATAGTAAGAATATGGTTATGTCATGTTAAGGTCATGTTTAGGACATAGTAAGGTCATGCTAAGGTCATGACAAGGGCACGGTAAGGTCATGCTAAAAACACGGTTATGTCATGTTAAGGATATGGTTATGTCATGTTAAGGTCATGCTAAGGACATTGTTATGTCATGTTAAGGACATGGGAAGGTTATGTTGAGGTCATGCTAAGGACATGGTAATGTCACATTAAGGTCACGTTAAGGGTATGGTAATGTCATGCTAAGGTCATGCGAAGGACATGTTAAGGTTATGGTTAGGACATGGTATGGTCATGGTAAGGTTATTTTGAGGTCATGTTAAGGACACGCCAAGGGCACTATAAGGACATGGGAAGGACATGGGAAGGTCAGGGTTATGATATGGTTATGTCATGCTAAGGTCATGCAAAGGAAACGCCAAGGACATGGGAAGGACATGTTAAGGTCATGCCAAGGATATGGTAAGGTCATGCTAAGGTCATGTTAAGGTCATGCTAAGGATATGGTAAGGTCATGTTAAGGTCATGCTAACGCCATGGTAAGAACATGGGAAGGTCACACTAAGGACATGGTAAGGTCATGTTAAGGCCTCGCTAAGGACATGTTAAGGTCATGGTAACGTCATGCTAAGGTCATGGAAAGAACAGGGTTTGGTCATGGAAAGGTCAAGTTAAGGTCATGTTAAGGTCATGCTAAGGATATAGTAAGGTCATGCTAATGTCATGGTATGAACATGGTAAGGTCATGTTAAGGCCTCGCTAAGGACATGTTAAGGTCATGGTAACGTCATGCTAAGGTCATGGTAAGAACAGGGTTTGGTCATGGAAAGGTCAAGTTAAGGACATGTTAAGGTCATGCTAAAGACATTGTTATATCATGCTAAGGTCATGGGAAGGACATGCTAAGGACATTATAATGTCATGCTAAGGACATATTATGGTCATGGTAAGGTCATGTTAAGGATAAGATAAGGTCATGGTAAGGTCATGCTAAGGACATTGAAATGTCATGCTAAGGACATATTAAGGTCATGTTAAGGACACAGTAAGGTCATGGTAAGGACATTATAAGGTCATGTTAAGGACATGTTAAGGTCATGCTAAGGACACGCCAAGGGCACGGTAAGGACATGCTAATGACATGGGTATGTCATGTTAAGGATATGGTTATGTCATGTTAAGGTCATGCTAAGGACATTGATATGTCATGTTAAGGTCATGCTAAGGTCATGTTAAGGTCATGCTAAGGGCACGGTAAGGCCATGGTAGGCTCATGATTATGTCATGTTAAGGACATGGTAAGCTCATGGTTATGTCATGCTAAGGTCATGTAAAGGTCACGGTTATGTCATGTTAAGGTCATGTTAAGGTCATGGTATGAACATGGTAATGTCATGTTTAGGACCGGGTATGGTCATGGTAAGGATGTGGTATGTCATGCTAAGGTCACGCTAAGGACATGCTAAGGTCATGTTAAGGACGTGTTATGGTCATGGTAAGGACAGGGTAAGGTCATGGGAACATGTTAAGGCCATGCTTAGATCGTGTAACATACTAAAGACATGCTTAGATCATGGAGCATGCTAAGGACATGCTAAGATCATGTCTATAACATGCCTAGATCATGCTTAGAACACGCTAAGGGCCCGTATTGACTGTCTGCCATTCCTCAGGGCTCCGTGAGCTGTGGGAACACGCTAAGGACACACGCCTGCATCATGGGACACGCCAAGGACACGCTTAGGGCACACACATAACATGCTAAGGACATGCTATGGTCACATGACATGCTAAGGACATGCTTAGGTCACATGTATGACATGCTAAGGACATGCTATGGTCATGTGTCATGCTAAGTACACGCTAAGGACACGCCTGCATCATGGGACATGCTAAGAACACGCTTAGGTCATGGGATGGCACCTGAGAACACGGATCCATCCCATTGGACGGCACGGCTTCAACATGCTACGGTCACGTGACACGCTAAGAACACGCTTAGGTCACATGTGTAACATGCTAAGGACATGCTAAGTTCATGTGACAAGCTTAGGACACGCATAGGTGACACATATAACATGCTAAGGACACGCTAAGGTCACGTGACATGCTAAGGACACACTAAGGACACGCTAAGGTCATGTGACATACTAAGGACACGCTAAGGACACGCTTAGATCACATGACATGCTATGGACATGCTAAGTACACGCTAAGGTCATGTGACACACTAATGACACGCTAAGGTCATGTGACATACTAAGGACACACTTAGATCACATGACATGCTATGGACATGCTATGGACACAGCAATGGTCACGTGACAGCCCTCGTGACTTGGCGGCCATCTTGGATTCCAAGTCACGTGATGCAGCGGCCATCATGGATCCGCAGGAGCGGCCATTTTGGCTTGATATCCGCCATCTTGGATTGTCCACACTGTCGTGGCAGCCATCTTGGATCAGCCCACGTGACTCGGTGGCCATCTTGGATTCCAAGTCATGTGATGCAGCGGCCATCTTGGATCCACAGGAGCGGCCATTTTGGCTCCATGGCCGCCATCTTGGATTGTCCACACCATCATGGCAGCCATCTTGGATCAGCCCACGTGACTCGGCGGCCATCTTGGATCAAGTGACGTGATGCAGCAGCCATCTTGGATCCACAGGAGTGGCCATTTTGGTTCGATGGCCGCCATCTTGGATTCCCCACACCTTCATGGCAGCCATCTTGGATCTGCCCACATGACTCGGCGGCCATCTTGGATCAAGTCACGTGATGCAGCGGCCATCTTGGATCCACAGGAGCGGCCATGTTGGCTTGATGGCCGCCATCTTGGCTTTATCCTCTGTCATGGCTGCCATGAGGGGTCGAGTCATGTGACAGGGCGGCCATCTTGGATCCATTCGACTGACACAGCGGCCATCTTGGATCAAGTCACATGATGCAGAAGCCATCTTGGATGCATTGCAGCGGCCATGATGGATCTCTGGCGGCCATCTTGGATCATCATACACCGTCATGGCGGCAATCTTAGATTGAGTCACGTGACATGGCGGCCATATTGGATCAACCCCCAGTGACCCAGTAGCCATCTTGAAGCCCTGGCGGCCATCTTGACTCGAACCACGTGACCTGGCGGCCATCTTGGATTGATACACGTGACCAAGCAGACATCTTGGATTCCCACCACCATCTTGAACCCCTGTCTGCCATCTTGAATCCACACAACCACCAAGGCGGCCATCTTGGCAGGAGTCACGTGACTCGGCAGCCATCTTGGCTCCACCCCACCACCACGGTGGCCATCTTGAATCCCTGTCGGCCATCTTAAATCCACACTACCACCACGGCGGCCATCTTGGACCCCTGGCGACCATCTCGGCTCAACCCATGTGACTTGGCAGCCATCTTGGCTCTGACCCACCACCACGGCGGCCATCTTGAATTCCTGGCGTCCATCTTGGCTCAACCTACATGACTTGGCAGCCATCTTGGCTCCACCCCACCACCACAGCGGCCATCTTGGACCCCTGGAGACCATCTTGGCTCAACCTACGTGACTTGGCAGCCATCTTGGCTCCACCCGACCACCATGGCGGCCATCTTGAACCCCTGGCGTCCATCTTACCTCGACCCATGTGACTTGGCAGCCATCTTGGCTCCACCCTACAACCACGGCAGCAATCTTAATTAGCCCCAAGTGACTTGGCAGCCATCTTGGCTCCACCCCACCACCACAGCGGCCATCTTGGACCCCTGGCGACCATCTTGCCTTGACCTACGTGACTCGGCGGCCATCTTTGCTCCACCCCACTACCATGGCGGCCATCTTAATTAGCCCCACGTGATTCGGTAGCCATCTTGGCTCCACACCACCACCACAGCGGCCATCTTGGACCCCTGGCGGCCATCTTGCCTGGACCCATGTGACTTGGCAGCCATCTTGACTCCACCCGACAACCACAGAGGCCATCTTGGACCCCTGGTGACCATCTTGCTTGACCCACGTGACTCGGCAGCCATCTTGGATTCACCCTACCACAACAGCACGGCAGCCATCGTTAACTCCTAGCGCCCATCTTGCCTTGACCCATGTGACTCGGTAGCCATCTTGGCTCCACTCCACCACCACGGCGGCCATCTTAGACACCTGGCAACCATCTTGCCTGGAACAATGTGACTCGGCAGCCATCTTGGCTCCACCCCACTACCATGGCGGCCATCTTAATTAGCCCCATGTGACTCGGCAGCCATGTTGGATGCAGCTCACCACCACGGCAGCCATCTTGGACCCATGGCGACCATCTTGCCTTGACCCATGTGACTCAGCAGCCATCTTGGCTCCACCCCGCCACCACGGTGGCCATCTTGAATTCCTGGCGTCCATCTTGGCTCAACCTACATGACTTGGCAGCCATCTTGGCCCCACCCCACCACCACGGTGGCCATCTTGAAGCCCTGGCGACCATCTTAGCTCAACCTACGTGACTTGGCAGCCATCTTGGATCCACCTCACCACCACAGTGGCCATCTTGAACCCCTGGCAGCCATCTTGCCTCGACCCATGTTACTCGGCAGCCATCTTGGCTCCACCCCACTACCATGGAGGCCATCTTAATTAGCACCATGTGACTCGGCAGCCATGTTGGATGCACCCCACCACCACGGCAGCCATCTTGGACCCATGGCGACCATCTTGCCTTGACCCACGTGACTCAGCAGCCATCTTGGCTCCACCCCACTACCATGGCGGCCATTTGAAGCCCTGGCATCCATCTTGCCTTGACCTACGTGACTCGGCGGCCATCTTTGCTCCACCCCACTACCATGGCGGCCATCTTAATTAGCCCCACGTGATTCGGCAGCCATCTTGGTTCCACCCCACCACCACAGCGGCCATCTTGGACCCCTGGCGACCATCTTGGCTCAACCTACGTGACTTGGCAGCCATCTTGGCTCCACCCGACCACCATGGCGGCCATCTTGAACCCCTGGCGTCCATCTTACCTCGACCCATGTGACTTGGCAGCCATCTTGGCTCCACCCTACAACCACGGCAGCAATCTTAATTAGCCCCAAGTGACTCGGCAGCCATCTTGGCTCCACCCCACCACCACAGCGGCCATCTTGGACCCCTGGCGACCATCTTGCCTTGACCTACGTGACTCGGCGGCCATCTTTGCTCCACCCCACTACCATGGCGGCCATCTTAATTAGCCCCACGTGATTCAGCAGCCATCTTGGCTCCACACCACCACCACAGCGGCCATCTTGGACCCCTGGCGACCATCTTGCCTCAACCCATGTGACTTGGCAGCCATCTTGGCTCCCCCCCACAATCACGGCAGCCATCTTGAAGCCCTGGCGGCCATCTTGCCTGGACCCATGTGACTCGGCAGCCATCTTGGCTCCACCCCACAACCACGGCGGCCATCTTGGTTGACCCCACGTGCCTTGGCGGCCATCTTGCCCTCCCCTACTTCCCCGCATGCCCCCCCTCCCCGCATGCCTTTAAGCCCCGCCCCCTGTACATAAGCCCCGCCCCCCACAATAGCTGTATGTATATAAATGCATTGGAGGCTGAAGCCCCGCCCCCAAACCGGAAGTGGGCGGAGCCTGTAAATAAACTCCTCCCCCTCCCTCAAAAAACAACATGGCCGACCCTCCATATATGGGCTATTGTATTTATAGGTATAAAAAGGGATCTATGGGGCTGGGGGGGGATATGGGGGTCTATGGGGTGACTTATGGGGCAATATGGGGATCTATGGGGCAATATGGGGGTCTATGGGGTGACTTATGGGGCTGTATTGGGATCTATGGGGCAATATGGGGGTCTATGGGGTGACTTATGGGGCTGCATTGGGATCTATGGGGCAATATGGGGGTCTATGGGGTGACTTATGGGGCTGAATGGGGATCTATGGGGCAATATGGGGGTCTATGGGGTGACTTATGGGGCTGAGGGGGGATCTATGGGGCTATATGGGGGTCTATGGGGTGACTTATGGGGCTGAATGGGGATCTATGGGGCAATATGGGTGTCTATGGGGTGACTTATGGGGCTGTATTGGGATCTATGGGGCAATATGGGGGTGTATGGGGTGACTTATGGGGCTGAATGGGGATCTATGGGGCAATATGGGGGTCTATGGGGTGACTTATGGGGCTGAATGGGGATCTATGGGGCAATATGGGGGTCTATGGGGTGACTTATGGGGCTGAATGGGGATCTATGGGGCGATATGGGGGTCTATGGGGTGACTTATGGGGCTGAATGGGGATCTATGGGGCAATATGGGGGTCTATGGGGTGACTTATGGGGCAATATGGGGATCTATGGGGCAATATGGGGGTCTATGGGGTGACTTATGGGGCTGAATGGGGATCTATGGGGCAATATGGGGGTCTATGGGGTGACTTATGGGGCTGAATGGGGATCTATGGGGCAATATGGGGGTCTATGGGGTGACTTATGGGGCTGAATGGGGATCTATGGGGCGATATGGGGGTCTATGGGGTGACTTATGGGGCTGAGTGGGGATCTATGGGGCAATATGGGGGTCTATGGGGTGACTTATGGGGCTGCATTGGGATCTATGGGGCAATATGGGGGTCTATGGGGTGACTTATGGCGCTGAATGGGGATCTATGGGGCAATATGGGGGTCTATGGGGTGACTTATGGGGCTGAATGGGGATCTATGGGGCTGGATATGGGGGTCTATGGGGTGACTTATGGGGCTGAATGGGGATCTATGGGGCAATATGGGGGTCTATGGGGTGACTTATGGGGCTGAATGGGGATCTATGGGGCAATATGGGGGTCTAAGGGGTGACTTATGGGGCTGAATGGGGATCTATGGGGCAATATGGGGGTCTATGGGGTGACTTATGGGGCTGCATTGGGATCTATGGGGCAATATGGGGGTCTATGGGGTGACTTATGGGGCTGCATTGGGATCTATGGGGCAATATGGGGGGTCTATGGGGTGACTTATGGGGCTGTATTGGGATCTATGGGGCAATATGGGGGTCTATGGGGCGACTTATGGGGCTGAATGGGGATCTATGGGGCAATATGGGGGTCTATGGGGCGACTTATGGGGCTGAATGGGGATCTATGGGGCAATATGGGGGTCTATGGGGTGACTTATGGGGCTGAATGGGGATCTATGGGGCAACATGGGGGTCTATGGGGTGACTTATGGGGCTCTATTGGGATCTATGGGGCAATATGGGGCAATATGGGGTGACTTATGGGGCTGAATGGGGATCTATGGGGCAATATGGGGGTCTATGGGGTGAGTTATGGGGCTGTATTGGGATCTATGGGGCAATATGGGGGTCTATGGGGTGACTTATGGGGCTGAATGGGGATCTATGGGGCTATATGGGGGTCTATGGGGTGACTTATGGGGCTGAATGGGGATCTATGGGGCAATATGGGGGTCTATGGGGTGACATATGGGGCTGAATGGGGATCTATGGGGCAATATAGGGGATATGGGGGTGACTTATGGGGCTGAATGGGGATCTATGGGGCAATATGGGGGTCTATGGGGTGACTTATGGGGCTGAATGGGGATCTATGGGGCAATATGGGGGTCTATGGGGTGACTTATGGGGCTGAATGGGGATCTATGGGGCAATATGGGGGTCTATGGGGTGACTTATGGGGCTGAGGGGGGATCTATGGGGCGATATGGGGGTCTATGGGGTGACTTATGGGGCTGAATGGGGATCTATGGGGTTTTGGGTTTAATTAATGGGATTTTGGGTCCATTAATGGGGTTTTGGGTCAAATTAATGGGGTTTTGGGGTCATTAAAGGGGACATTAATGGGGTTTCCGTGTCAATTAATGGGATTTTGGGGTCAATTAATGGGGTCATTAATGGGGTTTTGGATCAACTTAATGGGATTTTAGGGTTAATTAATGGGGTTTGGGATCAAGTTAATGGGATCATTAATGGGATTTTGGAGTCAGTCAGTGGGGTTTGGGGGCCATTAATGGAGTTTTGGGGTCATTAATGGGGTTTTCGGGTCATTAATGGGGTTATTTATGGGATTTTGGGGTCAAGTTAATGGGGTTTTGGAGTCAATTAATGGGATTTGGGGTCATTAATGGGGTTTTGGGGTGAATTAATGGGATTTTAGGGTTAAGTAATGAGATTTTGGGGTCAATTAATGGGGTTTGGGGGGCATTAATGGGGTCATTAATGGGGTTTTGGGTCAACTTAATGGGATTTTAGGGTTAATTAATGGGGTTCTGGGTCAACTTAATGGGATCTGTTGTGGTTTTGGGGTCAATTAATGGGATTTTGGGGTCAATTAATGCGATTTTGGGGTGAATTAATGGGATTTTAGGGTTAATTAATGGGGTTTTAGGGCCATTAATGGGATTTTTGGTTCATTAATGGGATTTTGGGGTCATTAATGGGGTCATTAATGGGGTCCTTAATGGGGTTTTGGGGTCAATTAATGGGGTATTGGGGTTAATTAATGGGATTTTAGCGTCAATTAATGGGGTTTAGGTTCATTAATGGCGTTTGGGGTCAATTAATGGGCTATTGGGGTCAACTTAATGAGATTTTGGGTTAATTAATGGGGTTTGGGGTCAATAATGGGGTTTGGGGTCAATTAATGGGGTTTGGGGTCAATTAATGGGGCTTGGGGTCAATTAATGGGGTTTGGGGTCATGTAATGGGGTTTGGGGTCAATTAATGGGGTTTGGGGTCAATTAATGGGGTTTGGGGTCATTAATGGGGTTTGGGGTCAATTAATGGGGTTTGGGGTCATTAATGGGGTTTGGGGTCATTAATGGGGTTTGGGGTCAATTAATGGGGTTTGGGGTCAATTAATGGGGTTTGGGGTCTAGTAATGGGGTTTGGGGTCAACTTAATGGGGTTTGGGGTCAATTAATGGGATTTTAGGGTTAATTAATGGGGTTTGGGATCAAGTTAATGGGATCATTAATGGGATTTTGGGGTCATTAATGGGATTTTGGAGTCAGTCAGTGGGGTTTTGGGGCCATTAATGGAGTTTTGGGGTCATTAATGGGGTTTTCGGGTCATTAATGGGGTTATTTATGGGATTTTGGGGTCAAGTTATTGGGGTTTTGTAGTCAATTAATGGGATTTGGGGTCATTAATGGGGTTTTGGGGTGAATTAATGGGATTTTAGGGTTAAGTAATGAGATTTTGGGGTCAATTAATGGGGTTTGGGGTCATTAATGGGATTTTGGGGTTCATTAATGGGGTTTTGGGGTCAATTTATGGGATTTTGGGGTCATTAATGGGGCCATTAATGGGGTTTTGGGGTTAATTAATGGGATTTTGGGTCAAATTAATGGGGTTTGGGGTCAATTAATGGGGTTTTTGGGTCCATTAATGGGATTTTAGGGTTAATTACTGGGGTATTGGGGTCATTAATGGGATTTTGGAATCAACTTAATGGGGTTTGGGGTCTATTTAATGGTGTTTGGGTTCAATTAATGGGGTTTGGGGTCATTAATGGGGTTTGGGGTCAATTAATGGGGTTTGAGGTCAATTAATGGGTTTTGGGGTCAATTAATGGGGTTTGGGGTCAATTAATGGGGTTTGGGGTCATTAATGGGGTCATTAATGGGGTTTGAGGTCAATTAATGGGTTTTGGTGTCAATTAATGGGGTTTGGGGTCATTAATGGGGTTTTGGGTTTAGTTAATGGGATTTTGGGTCAACGCAATGGATCTCAAGTCAACGTAATGGGATTTTGGGTCAACTTAATGGGGTTTTGGGTCAATATAATGGGATTTTGGGTCAATGCAATGGGTTTCTAGTCAACGCAATGGGATTTTGGGTCAAGTTATTGGGATTTTGGGTCAAGTTATTGGGATTTTGGGTCAAGTTATTGAGATTTTGGGTCTAGTTAATGGGATTTTGGGTCAACGCAATGGGATTTCAACTATCGCAATGGGACTTTAGGTCAACGTAATGGGATTTTGAGTCAACTTAATGGGATTTTGGGTCAAGTTAACGGGATTTTGGGTCAACACAATGGGTTTCTGGTCAACGTAATGGGATTTTGGGTCAAGAAATGGGATTTTGAGTCAACTTAATGGGATTTTGGGTCAAGTTAACGGGATTTGGGGTCAACACAATGGGATTTTGGGCAACTTCTTGGGATTTTGAGTAACTTTATTGGGATTTCAAGTATCAAAATGGGATTTTGGGGTCACGTAGCGGGATTTCGAGTATCTCAATGGGATTTTGGGCCCAATTATTAGGATTTTGGCTCGTCGATGGCCATATAGAGAGTAATGGGGCAGTGGTCGCTGCCCATGGCCGTGGATCGGATCTTGGAATCACACAGTAATGGGATTTTGGGTCAAGATATTG
Source organism: Excalfactoria chinensis (assembly GCF_039878825.1). Classification (NCBI taxonomy): domain Eukaryota; kingdom Metazoa; phylum Chordata; class Aves; order Galliformes; family Phasianidae; genus Excalfactoria; species Excalfactoria chinensis. The sequence goes on from NW_027315658.1 coordinate 29,482, forward strand.
GGATTTTGGTTCAAGTTAATGGGGTTTTGGGTCAAGTTAATGGGATTTGTTGTGTTTCTAGTCAACGCAATGGGATTTTGGGTCAACATAATGGGATATTGGGTCACATTAATGGGATTTTGGGTCAAGTAATGGGGTTTTGGGTCTTCTTGTTTGGTTTCTGGTTAACGTAATGGGATTTTGGGTAAAGATATTGGGATTTCGGGTCAAGTTAATGGAATCTGTTGGGTTTCCGGTCAACGCAATGGGATTTTGTGTCAAGATATTGGGATTTTGGGTCAAGTTAATGGGATTTTGGGTCAACGCAATGGATCTCAAGTCAACGTAATTGGATTTTGAGTCAACTTAATGGGATTTTGGGTCAAGTTAATGGGATTTGTTGGGTTTCTAGTAAAGGTATTGGGATTTTGGGTCAAGATATTGGGGTTTTGGGTCAAGTTAATGTGATTTTGGGTCAACGCAATGGGATTTTGGGTCTCATTAATGGGATTTTGAGTCACTTTATTGGGATTTTGGGTCAAGATATTGGGATTTAGAGTATCGCAATGGGATTTTGAGTCAACTTAATGGGGTTTTGTGTCACGATATTGGGGTTTTGGGTCAAGATATTGGGATTTTGGGTCAACGCAATGGGGTTTTGGGTCACATTCGTGGGGTTTTGGGTCACGTTAATGGGGTTTTGGGTCTTCTTGTTGGGTTTCTGGTCATCGTAATGGGATTTTGTGTCAAGATATTGGGATTTTGGGTCAAGTTAATAGGATTTTGGGTCAACGCAATGGGTTTCTAGTCAACGTAATGGGATTTTGAGTCAAGTTAATGGGATTTTGGGTCAAGATATTGGGGTTTTGGGTCAACGCAATGGGGTTTTGGGTCAAGTAATGGGATTTTGGGTCTTCTTGTTGGGTTTCTAGTCAACGTAATGGGATTTTGAGTCACTTAATGGGGTTTTGTGTCAATATAATGGAATTTTGGGTCAATGCAATGGGTTTCTAGTCAACGCAATGGGATTTTGGGTCAAGTTATTGGGATTTTGGGTCAAGTTATTGGGATTTTGGGTCAAGTTATTGGGATTTTGGGTCAAGTTATTGGGATTTTGGGTCTAGTTAATGGGGTTTTGGGTCTAGGTAATGGGATTTGTTGGGTTTCTGGTCAACGCAATGGGATTTCAAGTCAAGATATTGGAGTTTTGGGTCAAGTTAATGGGATTTTGGGTCTTCTTGTTGGGTTTCTGGTCAACACAATGGGATTTTGGGTCAAGATATTGGGATTTTGGGTCTAGTTAATGGGGTTTTGGGTCAAGTTAATGGGATCTGTTGGGTTTCTGGTCAATGCAATGGGATTTTGAGTATCTCAATGGGATTTTGAGTCAACTTAATGGTGTTTTGGGTCAAGATATTGGGATTTTGGGTCAAGTTAATGGGATTTGTTGAGTTTCTGGTCAATATAATGGGATTTTGGTTCTACTTATTGGGTTTTCGGTCAACGTAGAGGGATTTCGAGTATCGCAATGGGATTTTGAGTCAAGTTAATGGGATTTTGACCATTTTAATGGGATTTTCAGTCACTTTATTGGGATTTTGAGTATCAAAATGGGATTTTGGGTCAACGCAATGGGATTTTGAGTAACTTCATTGGGATTTCAAGTATAAAAACGGGATTTTGGGTCAACGCAATGGGATTTCGGGTCTCATAACGGGATTTCGGGCACAATTAATGGGATTTTGGGCCGATTTATGGGGCTTTGGTCTCGTCGATGGCCATATAGAGAGTAATGGGGCAGTGGTCGCTGCCCATGGCCGTGGATCGGATCTTGGAATCACACAAGGCCGCCCCCAATCTCTTGGAGAGCAGGAAATAATCCAACCTCCAGCCCACGTTCCTCTCCCTGGCGCCCCCCATGTAGGGCCAGAAGGGGGGCAACGCTATGGGGTGCGTGTGGGGTCAACGCTATGGGGTTTGGGGTCAATTAATGGGGTTTGGGGTCAATTAATGGGGTTTTGGGGTCATTAATGGGGTTTGGGGTCAATTAATGGGGTTTGTGGTCAACTTAATGGGGTTTGGGGTCCATTAATGGGATTTTGGGTCATGTAATGGGGTTTGGGGTCCATGAATTGGGTTTTGGGTCTAGTTAATGGGGTTTGGGGTCAATTAATGGGGTTTGGGGTCAATTAATGGGGTTTGGGGTCAATTAATGGGGTTTGGGGTCAATTAATGGGGTTTGGGGTCATTAATGGGGTTTGGGTTCCAGTAATGGGATTTTGGGTCAACATAATGGGATTTTGGGTCACGTTAATGGGATTTTTTGGGTTTCTAGTCAACGCAATGGGATTTTGGGTCACGTTAATGGGATTTTGGGTCAACGCAATGGGTTTCTAGTCAACGTAATGGGGTTTTGGGTCATATTATTGGGAATTTGGGTCATCTCAATGGGGTTTTGGGTCAATATATTGGAGGTTTTGGGTCTTCTTGTTGGGTTTCTGGTCATCGTAATGGGATTTTGTGTCAAGATATTGGGATTTTGGGTCAAGTTAATAGGATTTTGGGTCAACGCAATGGGTTTCTAGTCAACGTAATGGGATTTTGAGTCAAGTTAATGGGATTTTGGGTCAAGATATTGGGATTTTGGGTCAACGCAACGGGTTTCTAGTCAACTCAATGGGATTTTGGGTCAACATAGTGGGATTTTTGGTCACGATAATGGGATTTTGGGTCAAGATATTGGGATTTTGGGTCACGTTAATGGGGTTTTGGGTCACGTTAATGGGGTTTTGGGTCTTCTCGTTGGGTTTCTGGTCAATGTAATGGGATGTTGAGTCACTTGGAGTCACCCCCATGTAGGTCCAGAAGGTGTAGGCATAGGGCACAGTAGGGTAAAGCTCCCTATAGGAATCAATGAAGCCGGCTTGGAGGATGGCCCCGAATCCGTCTCTTTCTTCTTGGGGTTTGGGTCAAGTTCATGGGGATTTGGGTCTAGTTAATGGGATTTGTTGGGTTTCTGGTCAACGCAATGGGATTTTGGGTCAAGTTAATGGGGTTTTGGGTCTAGTTAATGGGATTTGTTGGGTTTCTGGTCAACGTAATGGGATTTTGGGTCAAGTTAATGGGGTTTTGGGTCTAGTTAATGGGATTTGTTGGGTTTCTGGTCAATATAATTGGATTTTGAGTCACTTTATTGGGATTTTGGGTCAGGTTAATGGGATTTGTTGGGTTTCTGGTCAACTTAATGGGATTTTGAGTCAAGATATTGGGATTTTGGGTCAACACAATGGGTTTCTGGTCACGTTAATGGGATTCTGGGTCAAGTTAATGGGGTTTTTGGTCAACGCAATGGGTTTCTAGTCAACGCAATGGGATTTTGGGTCAAGATAATGGGGTTTTGGGTCTAGTTAATGGGATTTGTTGGGTTTCTAGTCAACGTAATGGGATTTTGGGTCAACTTAATGGGATTTTGCGTCAAGATATTGGGATTTTGGGTCAAGTTAATGGGATTTTGGGTCAACGCAATGGATCTCAAGTCAACGTAATGGGATTTTAGGTCAAGTTAATGGGAATTTGGGTCAAGTTAATGGGATTTGTTGGGTTTCTAGTAAACGTATTGGGATTTTGGGTCAAGATATTGGGATGTTGGGTCAAGTTAATGGGGTTTTGGGTCTAGCTAATGGGATTTGTTGGGTTTCTGGTCAACGCAATGGGATTTTGGGTCAAGATATTGGGATTTTGGGTCAAGTTAATGGGATTTTGGGTCAACGCAATGGATCTCAAGTCAACGTAATTGGATTTTGGGTCAACTTAATGGGGTTTTGGGTCAATATAATGGGATTTTGGGTCAATGCAATGGGTTTCTAGTCAACTCAATTAGATTTTGGGTCAAGATATTGGGATTTTGGGTCAACGCAATAGGGTTTTGAGTCAACTTAATGGGATTTTGGGTCAACGTAATGGGATTTTGGGTCAACGCAATGGTTTTCTGGTCAACGTAATGGGATTTTGGGTCAAGATATTGGGATTTTGAGTCAACTTAATGGGATTTTGGGTCAACTTAATGGGATTTTGGGCAACTTCTTGGGATTTTGAGTAACTTTATTGGGATTTCAAGTATCAAAATGGGATTTTGGGGTCACGTAGCGGGATTTCGAGTATCTCAATGGGATTTTGGGCCCAATTATTAGGATTTTGGCTCGTCGATGGCCATATAGAGAGTAATGGGGCAGTGGTCGCTGCCCATGGCCGTGGATCGGATCTTGGAATCACACAGTAATGGGATTTTGGGTCAAGATAATGGGGTTTGTGGTCAAGTTAATGGGATTTTTTGGGTCTCTGGTCAACGCAATGGGATTCTGGGTCAAGTTAATGGGGTTTTGGGTCAACGCAATGGGATTTCGACTATCGCAATGGGACTTTAGGTGAACGTAATGGGATTTTGAGTCAACTTAATGGGATTTTGGGTCAACGTAATGGGATTTTGGGTCAACGCAATGGTTTCTAGTCAACGTAATGGGATTTTGGGTCAAGAAATGGGATTTTGAGTCAACTTAATGGGATTTTGGGTCAAGTTAACGGGATTTGGGGTCAACGCAATGGGATTTTGGGCAACTTCTTGGGATTTTGAGTAACTGTATTGGGATTTCAAGTATCAAAATGGGATTTTGGGGTCACGTAGCGGGATTTCGAGTATCTCAATGGGATTTTGGGCCCAATTATTAGGATTTTGGCTCGTCGATGGCCATATAGAGAGTAATGGGGCAGTGGTCGCTGCCCATGGCCGTGGATCGGATCTTGGAATCACACAAGGCCGCCCCCAATCTCTTGGAGAGCAGGAAATAATCCAACCTCCAGCCCACGTTCCTCTCCCTGGCGCCCCCCATGTAGGTCCAGAAGGTGTAGGCATAGGGCACAGTAGGGTAAAGCTCCCTATAGGAATCAATGAAGCCGGCTTGGAGGATGGCCCCGAATCCGTCTCTTTCTTCTTGGGGTTTGGGTCAAGTTCATGGGGATTTGGGTCTAGTTAATGGGATTTGTTGGGTTTTTGGTCAACGCAATGGGATTTTGGGTCAAGTTAATGGGGTTTTGGGTCTAGTTAATGGGATTTGATGGGTTTCTGGTCAATATAATGGGATTTTGGGTCAAGTTAATGGGGTTTTGGGTCAAGATATTGGGATTTTTGGTCAAGTTAATGGGGTTTTGTGTCAACGCAATGGGTTTCTAGTCAACGCAATGGGATTTTGGGTCAAGATAATGGGGTTTTGGGTCAAGTTAATGGGATCTGTTGGGTTTCTGGTCAACGCAATGGGATTTTGGGTCAAGATAATGGGATTTTGGGTCAAGTTAATGGGGTTTGTTGGGTTTCTGGTCAACGTGATGGGATTTTGGGTCAACGCAATGGGATTTTGGGTCACGTTAATGGGATTTTGGGTCAACGTGTTGGGTTTCTGATCAACACAATGGGATTTTGGGTCAAGTGATTGGGATTTTGGTTCTAGCTAATGGGATTTGTTGGGTTTCTGGTCAACGCAATGGGATTTTGGGTCAAGATATTGGGATTTTGGGTCAACGTAATGGGATTTTGGGTCAACGCAATGGTTTTCTGGTCAATGTAATGGGATTTTGGGTCAACGCAATGGGATTTTGGGTCAAGTAATGGGGTTTTGGGTCTTGTTGGGTTTCTGGTCAACGCAATGGGATTTTGGGTCAAGATATTGGGATTTTGGGTCAAGTTAATTGGATTTTGGGTCAACGCAATGGATCACAAGTCAACGTTATTGGATTTTGAGTCAACATAATGGGATTTTGGGTCAAGTTAATGGGATTTTGGGTCAAGTTAATGGGATTTCGGGTCAACGCAATGGGATTTCAAGTATCGCAATGGGATTTTGAGTAACTTTATTGGGATTTCAAGTATAAAAACGTGATTTTGGGTCAACGTAACAGGATTTCGGGTCACATAATGGGATTTTGGGCCCAATTAACCGGATTTCGGGCCCAATTATTAGGATTTTGGCTCGTCTATGGCCATATAGAGAGTAATGGGGCAGTGGTCGCTGCCCATGGCCGTGGATCGGATCTTGGAATCACACAGTAATGGGATTTTGGGTCAAGATAATGGGGTTTGGGGTCAACGCAATGGGTTTCTGGTCAACGTAATGGGATTTTGAGTCAACTTATTGGGATTTTGGGTCAACTTAATGGGATTTTGGGTCAAGTTAACGGGATTTCAGGTCAACGTAATGAGATTTTGAGTATCACAATGGGAATTTGAGTCACTTTATTGGGATTTCAAGTATAAAAACGGGATTTTGGGTCAACTTAATGGGATTTTGGGTCTCGCAATGGGATTTGGGGTCAATGTAATGGGATTTTGGGCCGATTTATGGGGCTTTGGTCTCGTCGATGGCCATATAGAGAGTAATGGGGCAGTGGTCGCTGCCCATGGCCGTGGATCGGATCTTGGAATCACACAAGGCCGCCCCCAATCTCTTGGAGAGCAGGAAATAATCCAACCTCCAGCCCACGTTCCTCTCCCTGGCGCCCCCCATGTAGGTCCAGAAGGTGTAGGCATAGGGCACAGTAGGGTAAAGCTCCCTATAGGAATCAATGAAGCCGGCTTGGAGGATGGCCCCGAATCCGTCTCTTTCTTCTTGGGTTTGGGTCAAGTTCATGGGGATTTGGGTCTAGTTAATGGGATTTTGGGTCTAGTTAATGGGATTTGTTGGGTTTCTAGTCAACGCAATGGGATTTTGGGTCAAGTTAATGGGGTTTTGGGTCTAGTTAATGGGATTTGGGGTCAACGCAATGGGATTTTGGGCAACTTCTTGGGATTTTGAGTAACTGTATTGGGATTTCAAGTATCAAAATGGGATTTTGGGGTCACGTAGCGGGATTTCGAGTATCTCAATGGGATTTTGGGCAACTTCTTGGGATTTTGAGTAACTGTATTGGGATTTCAAGTATCAAAATGGGATTTTGGGGTCACGTAGCGGGATTTCGAGTATCTCAATGGGATTTTGGGCCCAATTATTAGGATTTTGGCTCGTCGATGGCCATATAGAGAGTAATGGGGCAGTGGTCGCTGCCCATGGCCGTGGATCGGATCTTGGAATCACACAAGGCCGCCCCCAATCTCTTGGAGAGCAGGAAATAATCCAACCTCCAGCCCACGTTCCTCTCCCTGGCGCCCCCCATGTAGGTCCAGAAGGTGTAGGCATAGGGCACAGTAGGGTAAAGCTCCCTATAGGAATCAATGAAGCCGGCTTGGAGGATGGCCCCGAATCCGTCTCTTTCTTCTTGGGGTTTGGGTCAAGTTCATGGGGATTTGGGTCTAGTTAATGGGATTTGTTGGGTTTTTGGTCAACGCAATGGGATTTTGGGTCAAGTTAATGGGGTTTTGGGTCTAGTTAATGGGATTTGATGGGTTTCTGGTCAATATAATGGGATTTTGGGTCAAGTTAATGGGGTTTTGGGTCAAGATATTGGGATTTTTGGTCAAGTTAATGGGGTTTTGTGTCAACGCAATGGGTTTCTAGTCAACGCAATGGGATTTTGGGTCAAGATAATGGGGTTTTGGGTCAAGTTAATGGGATCTGTTGGGTTTCTGGTCAACGCAATGGGATTTTGGGTCAAGATAATGGGATTTTGGGTCAAGTTAATGGGGTTTGTTGGGTTTCTGGTCAACGTGATGGGATTTTGGGTCAACGCAATGGGATTTTGGGTCACGTTAATGGGATTTTGGGTCAACGTGTTGGGTTTCTGATCAACACAATGGGATTTTGGGTCAAGTGATTGGGATTTTGGTTCTAGCTAATGGGATTTGTTGGGTTTCTGGTCAACGCAATGGGATTTTGGGTCAAGATATTGGGATTTTGGGTCAACGTAATGGGATTTTGGGTCAACGCAATGGTTTTCTGGTCAATGTAATGGGATTTTGGGTCAACGCAATGGGATTTTGGGTCAAGAGGGTCTTGTTGGGTTTCTGGTCAACGCAATGGGATTTTGGGTCAAGATATTGGGATTTTGGGTCAAGTAATGGATTTTGGGTCAACGCAATGGATCACAAGTCAACGTTATTGGATTTTGAGTCACATAATGGGATTTTGGGTCAAGTTAATGGGATTTTGGGTCAAGTTAATGGGATTTCGGGTCAACGCAATGGGATTTCAAGTATCGCACTGGGATTTTGAGTAACTTTATTGGGATTTCAAGTATAAAAACGTGATTTTGGGTCAACGTAACAGGATTTCGGGTCACATAATGGGATTTTGGGCCCAATTAACCGGATTTCGGGCCCAATTATTAGGATTTTGGCTCGTCTATGGCCATATAGAGAGTAATGGGGCAGTGGTCGCTGCCCATGGCCGTGGATCGGATCTTGGAATCACACAGTAATGGGATTTTGGGTCCAGATAATGGGGTTTGGGGTCAACGCAATGGGTTTCTGAGTCAACGTAATGGGATTTTGAGTCAACTTATTGGGATTTTGGGTCAACTTAATGGGATTTTGGGTCAAGTTAACGGGATTTCAGGTCAACGTAATGAGATTTTGAGTATCACAATGGAATTTGAGTCACTTTATTGGGATTTCAAGTATAAAAACGGGATTTTGGGTCAACTTAATGGATTTTGGGTCTCGCAATGGGATTATGGGGTCAATGTAATGGGATTTTGGGCCGATTTATGGGCTTTGGTCTCGTCGATGGCCATATAGAGAGTAATGGGGCAGTGGTCGCTGCCCATGGCCGTGGATCGTGATCTTGGAATCACACAAGGCCGCCCCAATCTCTTGGAGAGCAGGAAATAATCCAACCTCCAGCCCACGTTCCTCTCCCTGGCGCCCCCCATGTAGGTCCAGAAGGTGTAGGCATAGGGCACAGTAGGGTAAAGCTCCCTATAGGAATCAATGAAGCCGGCTTGGAGGATGGCCCCGAATCCGTCTCTTTCTTCTTGGGTTTGGGTCAAGTTCATGGGGATTTGGGTCTAGTATGGGATTTTGGGTCTAGTTAATGGGATTTGTTGGGTTTCTAGTCAACGCAATGGGATTTTGGGTCAAGTTAATGGGGTTTTGGGTCTAGTTAATGGGATTTGATGGGTTTCTGGTCAACGTAATGGGATTTTGGGTCAAGTTAATGGGGTTTTTGGGTCAAGTTAATGGGATTTTGTGTCAACGTAATGGATCTCAAGTCATCGTAAAGGGATATTTGGGTCAAGTTAATGGGTTTTGGGTCAAGTTAATGGGATTTTGGGTCAACGCAATGGGTTTATAGTCAACGCAATGGGATTTGGGGTCAAGTAATTGGGATTTTGGGTCAAGTTATTGAGATTTAGGGTCTAGTTAATGGGATTTTGGGTCAACGCAATGGGATTTCGACTATCGCAATGGGACTTTAGGTCAACGTAATGGGATTTTGAGTCAACTTAATGGGATTTTGGTCAACGTAATGGGATTTTGGGTCAACGCATGGTTTCTGGTCAACGTAATGGGATTTTGGGTCAAGAAATGGGATTTTGAGTCAACTTAATGGGATTTTGGGCTCAAGTTAAAGGGATTTCAGGGTCAACGCAATGGGATATTTGAGTATCGCAATGGGATTTTCAGTCACTTTTATTGGGGTGTTCAAGAATAAAAATGGGATTTTGTGGGTCAACGTAACAGGATTTCGGTCTCAAAACGGGATTTTCGGGCTCAATTAATGGGATTTCGGGACCAATTAATGGGGATTTGGGAGCCGATTTAATGGGGATTTCGTCTCGTCGATGGCCATATAGAGAGTAATGGGGCAGTGGTCGCTGCCCATGGCCGTGGAATCGGATCTTGGAATCACACAAGGCCGCCCCCAATCTCTTGGAGAGCAGGAAATAATCCAACCTCCAGCCCACGTTCCTCTCCCTGGCGCCCCCCCATGTAGGTCCAGAAGGTGTAGGCATAGGGACATGTGGGGTTAAAAGCTCCCTATTGGAATAAATGAAGCCGGCTTGGAGGATGGCCCCGAATCCGTCTCTTTCTTCTTGGGGTTGGGTCAAGTTCATGGGGATTTGGGTCTAGTTAATGGGATTTTGGGTCTAGTTAATGGGATTTTGGGTCTAGTTAATGGGATTTGTGGTTTCTGGTCAACGCAATGGGATTTTGGGTCAAGTTAATGGGATTTGTTGGGTTTCTAGTCAACGCAATGGTGAATTTGGGTCAAGTTAATGGGGGTTTGGGTCTAGTTAATGGGATTTTTTGGGTTTCTGTTCAACTTAATGGGATTATTGGGTCACGTTAATTGGGTTTTGGGTCTAGTTAATGGGATTTGTTGGGTTTCTAGTCAACGCAATGGGATTTTGGGTCAAGATATTGGGATTTTGGGTCAAGTTAATGGGGTTTTGGGTCAACGCAATGGGATTTCGATTATCGCAATGGGACTTTTGGTCAACGTAATGGGATTTTGGGTCCAACGCAATGGTTTTCTAGTCAACGTAATGGGATTTTGGGTCAAGAAATGGGATTTTGAGTCAACTTAATGGGATTTTGGGTCAAGTTAACGGGATTTGGGGTCAACACAATGGGATTTTGGGCAACTTCTTGGGATTTTGAGTAACTTTATTGGGATTTCAAGGTATCAAAATGGGATTTTGGGTCACGTAGCGGGATTTCGAGTATCTCAATGGGATTTGGGCCCAATTATTAGGATTTCGTCTCGTCGATGGCCATATAGAGAGTAATGGGGCAGTGGTCGCTGCCCATGGCCGTGGATCGGATCTTGGAATCACACAAGGCCGCCCCCAATCTCTTGGAGAGCAGGAAATAATCCAACCTCCAGCCCACGTCCTCTCCCTGGCGCCCCCCATGTAGGGCCAGAAGGTGTAGCATAGGGCACAGTAGGGTAAAGCTCCTATATGGAATCAATGAAGCCGGCTTGGAGGATGGCCCCGAATCCGTCTCTTTCTTCTTGGGGTTTGGGTCAAGTTCATGGGATTTTGGGTCTAGTTAATGGGATTTGTTGGGTTTCTGGTCAACGTAATGGGATTTTGGGTCAAGTTAATGGGGTTTTGGTCTAGTTAATGGGATTTGATGGGTTTCTGGTCAATATAATGGGATTTTGGGTCAAGTTAATGGGGATTTGGGTCTAGTTAATGGGATTTGTTGGGTTTCTGGTCAATATTAATGGGATTTTGGGACAAGTTAATGGGGTTTTGGGTCTAGTTAATGGGATTTGTTGGGTTTCTGGTCAACTTAATGGATTTTGGGTCAACGCAATGGGATTTTGGGTCAACTTGTTGGGTTTCTGATCAACACAATGGATTTTGGGTCAAGAGATTGGGATTTTGGGTCTAGTTAATGGGGTTTTGGGTCAAGTTAATGGGATCTGTTGGGTTTCTGGTCAACGCAATGGGATTGTTGAGTATCGCAATGGATTTTGAGTATCGCAATGGATTTGAGTCAACTTAATGGTGTTTTGGGTCAAGATATTGGGGTTTTGGGTCAACGCAATGGGGTTTTTGGGTCTAGTAATGGGATTTGGGTCTTCTTGTTGGGTTTCTAGTCAACGTAATGGGATTTTGAGTCACTTAATGGGATTTTGGGTCAAGATATTGGATTTTGGGTCAACACAATGGGTTTCTAGTCAATGTAATGGGATTTTGGGTCAAGATATTGGGATTTTGTATATCGCAATGGGATTTTGGGTCAACTTAATGGGATTTTGGGTCAAGTTATGGATTTTGGGTCAACGCAATGGGATTTCAAGTATCGCAATTGGATTTTGGGTCATCTTAATGGGATTTTGGGTCTCGCAATGGGATTTTGAGTCACTTTTTTGGATTTTTGAGTAACTTTATTGGGATTTCAAGTATAAAAAAGGGGATTTGGGGTCAATTTAATGGGATTTAAAGTATCGCAATGGGATTTTGAGTCAACTTAATGGGATTTGGTGCCGATTTATGGGGCTTTGGTCTCGTCGATGGCCATATAGAGAGTAATGGGGCAGTGGTCGCTGCCCATGCCGTGGATCGGATCTTGGAATCACACAGTAATGGATTTTGGGTCAAGATATTGGGATTTTGGGTCAAGTTAATGGGATCTGTTGGGTTTCTAGTCAACGTAATGGGATTTTGTGTCAACGCAATGGGATTTTGGGTCAACTTGTTGGGTTTCTGATCAACACAATGGGATTTGGGTCAAGAGATTGGGATTTTGGGTCTAGTTAATGGGGTTTTGGGTCAAGTTAATGGATCTGTTGGGTTTCTGGTCAACGCAATGACAACGCAATGGGATTTTGAGTATCTCAATGGGATTTTGGGTCAAGTTAATGGGATTTTGGGTCAACACAATGGGTTTCTGGTCAACTTAATGGGATTTTGGGTCAAGTTAACGAGATTTTGGGTCAACGCAATGGGATTTTGAGTAACTTTATTGGGATTTCAAGTATAAAAACGGGATTTTGGGTCAACTTAATGGGATTTTGAGTATCGCAATGGGATTTGGGGTCAATGTAATGGGATTTGGGGCCGATTTATGGGCCTTTCGTCTCGTCGATGGCCATATAGAGAGTAATGGGGCAGTGGTCGCTGCCCATGGCCGTGGATCGGATCTTGGAATCACACAAGGCCGCCCCCAATCTCTTGGAGAGCAGGAAATAATCCAACCTCCAGCCCACGTTCCTCTCCCTGGCGCCCCCCATGTAGGGCCAGAAGGTGTAGGCATAGGGCACAGTAGGGTAAAGCTCCCTATAGGAATCAATGAAGCCGGCTTGGAGGATGGCCCCGAATCCGTCTCTTTCTTCTTGGGGTTTGGGTCAAGTTCATGGGGATTTGGGTCTAGTTAATGGGATTTGTTGGGTTTCTGGTCAATATAATGGGATTTTGGGTCTAGTTAATGGGATTTTGGGTCCAGTTAATGGGATTTGTTGGGTTTCTGGTCAATATAATGGGATTTTGGGTCAAGTTAATGGGATTTTGGGTCTAGTTAATGGGATTTGTTGGGTTTCTAGTCAACGTAATGGGATTTTGGGTCAAGTTAATGGGATTTTGGGTCAAGTTAATGGGGGTTTGTTGGGTTTCTGGTCTACGTAATGGGATTTCGGGTCAAGATATTGGGATGTTGGGTCAACACAATGGGTTTCTGGTCAACGCTATGGGATTTTGGGTCACTTTATTGGGATTTTGGGTCAACGCAATGGGATTTCGGGTCAAGATAATGGGGTTTTGGCTCAAGATATTGGGATTTTGGGTCACGTTAATGGGATTTTGGGTCTAGTTAATGGGATTTGTTGGGTTTCTGGTCAATATTATGGGATTTTGGGTCAACGTAATGGGATTTGTTGGGTTTCTGGTCAATATTATGGGATTTTGGGTCAACGTAATGGGATTTTGGGTCAAGTTAATGGGATTTGGTGTCAACGCAATAGGTTTCTAGTCAATGTAATGGGATTTTGGGTCAACTTAATGGGATTTTGGGTCAAGATATTGGGGTCTTGGGTCAAGTTAATGGGGTTTTGGGTCCAGATATTGGGATTTTGGGTCATCGCAATGGGATTTTGGGTCAAGTAATGTGATTTCGTGTCACGTTAATGGGATTTTGGGTCAACGCAATGGGATTTCGAGTATCGCAATGGGATTTTGAGTCACTTTTTTGGGATTTTGAGTTACTTTATTGGTTTTTCAAGTATAAAAATGGGATTTCAGGTCAACTTAATGGGATTTCGGGCCCAATTAATGGGATTTCGGGCCGATTTATGAGGCTTTCGTCTCGTCGATGGCCATATAGAGAGTAATGGGGCAGTGGTCGCTGCCCATGGCCATGGATCGGATCTTGGAATCACACAGTAATGGGATTTTGGGTCAAGATATTGGGGTTTTGGGTCAAGTTAATGGGATTTTGGGTCAACGCAATAGGTTTCTAGTCAATGTAATGGGATTTTGGGTCAACGCAATGGGATTTTGGGTCAAGTAATGGGGTTTTGGGTCTTCTTGTTGGGTTTCTGGTCAACGCAATGGGATTTTGGGTCAAGAGATTGGGATTTTGGGTCAAGATATTGGGATTTTGGGTCAAGTTAATTGGATTTTGGGTCAACGCAATGGATCACAAGTCAACGTAATTGGATATTGAGTCAACTTAATGGGATTTTGGGTCAAGTTAACGGGATTTCGGGTCAACGCAATGGGATTTCAAGTATCGCAATGGGATTTTGAGTAACTTTATTGGGATTTCAAGTATAAAAACGGGATTTTGGGTCAACGTAACAGGATTTCGGGTCTCATAACGGGATTTCGGGCCCAATTAATGGGATTTCAGGCCCAATTAACGGGATTTTGGGCCCAATTATTAGGATTTTGGCTCGTCGATGGCCATATAGAGAGTAATGGGGCAGTGGTCGCTGCCCATGGCCGTGGATCGGATCTTGGAATCACACAGTAATGGGATTTTGGGTCAAGATATTGGGGTTTTGGGTCAAGTTAATGGGATTTCGGGTCAAGTTAATGGGATTTCTTGGGTTTCTAGTAAACGTATTGGAATTTTGGGTCAAGATATTGGGGCTTTGGGTCAAGTTAATGGGATTTTGGGTCAACGCAATGGGTTTCTAGTCAATGCAATGGGATTTCGGGTCAGGAAATTGGGATTCTGAGTAACTTTATTGGGATTTTGAGTCAAGTTAATGGGATTTTGACCATTTTAATGGGATTTTCAGTCACTTTATTGGGATTTCAAGTACAAAAACGGGATTTTGGGTCAACGTAATGGGATTTGGGGTCTCATAATGGGATTTCGGGCCCAATTAATGGGATTTTGGGCCGATTTATGGGGATTTCGTCTCGTCTATGGCCATATAGAGAGTAATGGGGCAGTGGTCGCTGCCCATGGCCGTGGATCGGATCTTGGAATCACACAAGGCCGCCCCCAATCTCTTGGAGAGCAGGAAATAATCCAACCTCCAGCCCACGTTCCTCTCCCTGGCGCCCCCCATGTAGGGCCAGAAGGGGGGCAACGCTATGGGGTGCGTGTGGGGTCAACGCTATGGGGTTTGGGGTCAATTAATGGGGTTTGGGGTCAATTAATGGGGTTTGGGGTCATTAATGGGGTTTGGGGTCAATTAATGGGGTTTGGGGTCAATTAATGGCGTTTGGGGTCTATTTAATAGGGTTTTGGGTCTAGTAATGGGATTTTGGGTCAAGTTAATGGGGTTTTGGGTCAAGATATTGGGATTTTGGGTCAACGGAATGGGTTTTTGGGTCTTCTTGTTGGGTTTCTGGTCATCGTAATGGGATTTTGGGTCAAGTTAATGGGGTTTTTGGTCAACGCAATGGGTTTCTATTCAATGTAATGGGGTTTTGGGTCAACATAGTGGGATTTTTGGTCACGATAATGGGATTTTGGGTCAAGATATTGGGATTTTGGGTCAAGTAATGGGATTTTGGGTCACGTTAATGGGGTTTTGGGTCACGTTAATGGGGTTTGGGGTCTTCTCATTGGGTTTCTGGTCAATGTAATGGGATGTTGAGTCACTTGGAGTCACCCCCATGTAGGTCCAGAAGGTGTAGGCATAGGGCACAGTAGGGTAAAGCTCCCTATAGGAATCAATGAAGCCGGCTTGGAGGATGGCCCCGAATCCGTCTCTTTCTTCTTGGGTTTGGGTCAAGTTCATGGGGATTTGGGTCTAGTTAATGGGATTTGTTGGGTTTCTAGTCAACGCAATGGGATTTCGGGTCAAGTTAATGGGGTTTTGGGTCTAGTTAATGGGATTTGATGGGTTTCTGGTCAATATAATGGGATTTTGAGTCAACTTAATGGGATTTGGGGTTAAGATATTGGGATTTGGGTCAAGTTAATGGGATTTTGGGTCAAGTTAATGGGGTTTGTTGGGTTTCTGGTCTACGTAATGGGATTTTGGGTCAAGGTATTGGGATTTTGGGTCAAGTTAATGGGATTTGGTGCCAACGCAATAGGTTTCTAGTCAATGTAATGGGATTTTGGGTCAACACAATGGGATTTTGGGTCAAGATATTGGGATTTTGAGTATCGCAATGGGATTTTGGGTCAACTTAATGGGATTTTGGGTCAAGATATTGGGGTCTTGGGTCAAGTTAATGGGGTTTTGGGTCCAGATATTGGGATTTTGGGTCATCGCAATGGGATTTTGGGTCAAGTAATGTGATTTCGTGTCACGTTAATGGGATTTTGGGTCAACGCAATGGGATTTCGAGTATCGCAATGGGATTTTGAGTCACTTTTTTGGGATTTTGAGTTACTTTATTGGTTTTTCAAGTATAAAAATGGGATTTCAGGTCAACTTAATGGGATTTCGGGCTCAATTAATGGGATTTCGGGCCCAATTAACGGGATTTGGGGCCGATTTATGGGGCTTTCGTCTCGTCGATGGCCATATAGAGAGTAATGGGGCAGTGGTCGCTGCCCATGGCCGTGGATCGGATCTTGGAATCACACAGTAATGGGATTTTGGGTCAAGTTAATGGGGTTTGTGGTCAAGTTAATGGGATTTTGGGTCAAGAAATGGGATTTTGAGTCAACTTAATGGGATTTTGGGTCAAGTTAATGGGATTTCAGGTCAACGTAATGGGATTTTGGGTCAAGTTAATGGGATTTTGGGTCAACACAATGGGTTTCTGGTCAACGTAATGGGATTTTGGGTCAAGAAATGGGATTTTGAGTCAACTTAATGGGATTTTGGGTCAAGTTAATGGGATTTCGGGTCAATGCAATGGGATTTAGAGTATCGCAATGGGATTTTCAGTCACTTTATTGGGATTTCAAGTATAAAAACAGGATTTTGGGTCAACTTAATGGGATTTTGAGTATCGCAATGGGATTTGGGGTCAATGTAATGGGATTTTGGGCCCAATTATTAGGATTTCGTCTCGTCGATGGCCATATAGAGAGTAATGGGGCAGTGGTCGCTGCCCATGGCCGTGGATCGGATCTTGGAATCACACAAGGCCGCCCCCAATCTCTTGGAGAGCAGGAAATAATCCAACCTCCAGCCCACGTTCCTCTCCCTGGCGCCCCCCATGTAGGGCCAGAAGGGGGGCAACGCTATGGGGTGCGTGTGGGGTCAACGCTATGGGGTTTGGGGTCAATTAATGGGGTTTGGGGTCAATTAATGGGGTTTGGGGTCATTAATGGGGTTTGGGGTCATTAATGGGGTTTGGGGTCAATTAATGGGGTTTGGGGTCATGTAATGGGGTTTGGGGTCATTAATGGGGTTTGGGGTCATTAATGGGGTTTGGGGTCCAGTAATGGGATTTTGGGTCAAGTTAATGGGGTTTGGGGTCATTAATGGGGTTTGGGGTCATTAATGGGGTTTGGGGTCTATTAATGGGGTTTGGGGACAATTAATGGGGTTTGGGGTCTATTAATGGGGTTTGGGGACAATTAATGGGGTTTGGGGTCATTAATGGGGTTTGGGGTCTATTAATGGGGTTTGGGGACAATTAATGGGGTTTGGGGTCATTAATGGGGTTTGGGGTCATTAATGGGGTTTGGGGTCAATTAATGGGGTTTGGGGTCAATTAATGGGGTTTGGGGTCTATTTAATAGGGTTTTGGGTCTAGTAATGGGATTTTGGGTCAAGTTAATGGGGTTTTGGGTGAAGATATTGGGATTTTGGGTCAACGCAACGGGTCTCAAGTGAACGTAATGGGATTTTGGGTCAAGTTAATGGGATTTGTTGGGTTTCTGGTCAATGCAATGGGATTTTGGGTCAAGATATTGGGATTAAGAGTATCTCAATGGGATTTTGAGTCAACTTAATGGGGTTTTGTGTCAAGATATTGGGGTTTTGGGTCAAGATATTGGGATTTTGGGTCAACGCAATGGGATTTTGAGTCAACATAATGGGATTTTGGGTCAAGATAGTGGGATTATGGGTCACGTTAATCGGATCTGTTGGGTTTCTGGTCAACTTAATGGGATTTTGAGTCAACGCAATGGGTTTCTAGTCAACGCAATGGGATTTTCGGTCAACATATTGGGATTTTGGGTCAATGCATTGGGGTTTTGGGTCTCTTTATTGGAATTTTGGGTCAAGTTTATGGGATTTTGGGTCAACGCAATGGGTTTCTGGTCAACTTAATGGGATTTTGGGTCAAGTAATGGGATTTTGGGTCAAGTAATGGGATTTGGGGTCAACTTAATGGGATTTTGGGTCAAGTTAACGGGATTTGGGGTCAATGCAATGGGATTTTGAGTAACTTTATTAGGATTTCAAGTATAAAAACAGGATTTTGGGTCAACTTAATGGGATTTTGAGTATCGCAATGGGATTTGGGGTCCATGTAATGGGATTTTGGGCCGATTTATGGGGCTTTGGTCTCGTCGATGGCCATATAGAGAGTAATGGGGCAGTGGTCGCTGCCCATGGCCGTGGATCGGATCTTGGAATCACACAAGGCCGCCCCCAATCTCTTGGAGAGCAGGAAATAATCCAACCTCCAGCCCACGTTCCTCTCCCTGGCGCCCCCCATGTAGGGCCAGAAGGGGGGCAACGCTATGGGGTGCGTGTGGGGTCAACGCTATGGGGTTTGGGGTCAATTAATGGGGTTTGGGGTCATTAATGGGGTTTGGGGTCAATTAATGGGGTTTGGGGTCATTAATGGGGTTTGGGGTCATTAATGGGGTTTGGGGTCATTAATGGGGTTTGGGGTCAATTAATGGGGTTTGGGGTCAACGCTATGGGGTTTGGGGTCAATTAATGGGGTTTGGGGTCATTAATGGGGTTTGGGGTCATTAATGGGGTTTGGGGTCAATTAATGGGGTTTGGGGTCATTAATGGGGTTTGGGGTCCATTAATGGGGTTTGGGGTCAATTAATGGGGTTTGGGGTCAATTAATGGGGTTTGGGCTCATTAATGGGGTTTGGGGTCAATTAATGGGGTTTGGGGTCATTAATGGGGTTTGGGGTCCAGTAATGGGGTTTTGGGTCAAGTTAATGGGGTTTTGGGTCAAGTTAATGGGATTTGTTGGGTTTCTAGTCAACGCAATGGGATTTTGGGTCAAGATATTGGGATTTTGGGTCAAGTTAATGGGGTTTTGTGTCAACGTAATGGATCTCAAGTCAACGTAATGGGATTTTGGGTCAACTTAATGGGGTTTTGGGTCAATATAATGGGATTTTGGGTCAATGCAATGGGTTTCTAGTCAACGCAATGGGATTTTGGGTCAAGTTATTGGGATTTTGGGTCAAGTTATTGAGATTTTGGGTCTAGTTAATGGGATTTTGGGTCAACGCAATGGGATTTCGACTATCGCAATGGGACTTTAGGTCAACGTAATGGGATTTTGAGTCAACTTAATGGGATTTTGGGTCAACTCAATGGGATTTTGAGTATCGCAATGGGATTTTCAGTCACTTTATTGGGATTTCAAGTATAAAAACGGGATTTTGGGTCAACGTAATGGGATTTCAGGTCTCATAACGGGATTTTGGGCCCAATTAACTGGATTTTGGGCCCAATTAATGGGATTTCGGGCCGATTTATGGGGCTTTGGTCTCGTCGATGGCCATATAGAGAGTAATGGGGCAGTGGTCGCTGCCCATGGCCGTGGATCGGATCTTGGAATCACACAGTAATGGGATTTTGGGTCAAGTTAATGGGGTTTGTGGTCAAGTTAATGGGATTTTTTGGGTCTCTGGTCAACGCAATGGGATTCTGGGTCAAGTTAATGGGGTTTTGGGTCAACGCAATGGGTTTCTAGTCAACGCAATGGGATTTTGGGTCAAGATATTGGGATTTTGGGTCAAGTTAATGGGATCTGTTGGGTTTCTGGTCAATATAATGGGATTTTGGGTCTACTTATTGGGTTTTCGGTCAACGTAGAGGGATTTCGAGTATCGCAATGGGATTTTGGGTCAAGTTAATGGGATTTGGACAAAATGGGATTTTCAGTCACTTTATTGGGATTTTGAGTATCAAAATGGGATTTTGGGTCAACGCAATGGGATTTTGAGTAACTTTATTGAGATTTCAAGTATAAAAACGGGATTTTCGGTCAACTTAATGGGATTTTGGGTCTCGTAAAGGGATTTTGCACCCAATTAATGGGATTTCGGGCCCAATTAATGGGATTTTGGGCCGATTTATGGGGATTTCGCCTCGTCTATGGCCATATAGAGAGTAATGGGGCAGTGGTCGCTGCCCATGGCCGTGGATCGGATCTTGGAATCACACAAGGCCGCCCCCAATCTCTTGGAGAGCAGGAAATAATCCAACCTCCAGCCCACGTTCCTCTCCTGGCGCCCCCCATGTAGGGCCAGAAGGGGGGCAACGCTATGGGGTGCGTGTGGGGTCAACGCTATGGGGTTTGGGGTCTATTAATGGGGTTTGGGGTCATTAATGGGTTTGGGGTCTATTAATGGGGTTTGGGGTCAATTAATGGGGTTTGGGGTCATTAATGGGGTTTGGGGTCCATTAATGGGGTTTGGGGTCAATTAATGGGGTTTGGGGTCAATTAATGGGGTTTGGGGTCTATTTAATGAGATTTGGGGTCCATTAATGGGGTTTGGGGTCCAGTAATGGGATTTTGGGTCACGTTAATGGGATTTTCGGTCAACGCAATGGATTTCTAGTCAACACAATGGGTTTCTAGTCAACGCAATGGGATTTTGGGTCAACATAATGGGATTTTGGGTCACGTTAATGGGATTTGTTGGGTTTCTAGTCAACACAATGGGATTATAGGTCACGTTAATGGGATTTTGGGTCAACGCAATGGGTTTCTCGTCAACATAATGGGATTTTGAGTCAAGTTAATGGGATTTTGGGTCAAGATATTGGGATTTTGGGTCAACGCAACGGGTTTCTAGTCAACTCAATGGGATTTTGGGTCAACATAGTGGGATTTTTGGTCACGATAATGGGATTTTGGGTCAAGATATTGGGATTTTGGGTCACGTTAATGGGGTTTTGGGTCACGTTAATGGGGTTTTGGGTCTTCTCATTGGGTTTCTGGTCATCGTAATGGGATTTTGTGTCAAGATATTGGGATTTTGGGTCAAGTTAATAGGATTTTGGGTCAACGCAATGGGTTTCTAGTCAACGTAATTGGGTTTTGGGACAAGATATTGGGGTTTTGGGTCTTCTCATTGGTTTTCTGGTCAATGTAATGGGATGTTGAGTCACTTGGAGTCACCCCCATGTAGGTCCAGAAGGTGTAGGCATAGGGCACAGTAGGGTAAAGCTCCCTATAGGAATCAATGAAGCCGGCTTGGAGGATGGCCCCGAATCCGTCTCTTTCTTCTTGGGGTTTGGGTCAAGTTCATGGGGATTTGGGTCTAGTTAATGGGATTTGTTGGGTTTCTAGTCAACGCAATGGGATTTTGGGTCAAGTTAATGGGGTTTTGGGTCTAGTTAATGGGATTTGATGGGTTTCTGGTCAATATAATGGGATTTTGGGTCAAGTTAATGGGGATTTGGGTCTAGTTAATGGGATTTGTTGGGTTTCTGGTCAACGTAATGGGATTTTGGGTCAAGATATTGGGATTTTGGGTCAAGATAATGGGATTTTGGGTCAACGCAATGGGATTTCGATTATCACAATGGGACTTTAGGTCAACGTAATGGATTTTGAGTCAACTTAATGGGATTTTGGACAAGTTAATGGGATTTCGGGTCAACTTAATGGGATTTCAAGTATCGCAATGGGATTTTGAGTAACTTTATTGGGATTTCAAGTATAAAAACGGGATTTTGGGTCAACTTAACAGGATTTCGGGTCTCATAACGGGATTTCGGGCCCAATTAACGGGATTTTGGGCCGATTTATGGGGCTTTCATCTCGTCAATGGCCATATAGAGAGTAATGGGGCAGTGGTCGCTGCCCATGGCCGTGGATCGGATCTTGGAATCACACAGTAATGGGATTTTGGGTCAAGATATTGGGGTTGTGGTCAAGTTAATGGGATTTTTTGGGTCTCTGGTCAACGCAATGGGATTCTGGGTCAAGTTAATGGGGTTTTGGGTCAACGCAATGGGTTTCTAGTCAACGCAATGGGATTTTGGGTCAAGATATTGGGATTTTGGGTCTAGTTAATGGGATTTGTTGGTTTTCTGGTCAACGTAATGGGATTTTGAGTCTCCGTAATGGGATTTTGCGTCAAGATATTGGGATTTTGGGTCAAGTTAATGGATTTTGGGTCAACGCAATGGGATTTCGAGTATCGCAATGGGATTTTGAGTCAACTTAATGGGATTTTGGGTCAAGATATTGGGATTTTGAGTCAACTTAATGGGATTTTGAGTCAACACAATGGGATTTTCAGTCACTTTATTGGATTTGAGTCACTTTATTGGGATTTCAAGTATAAAAACGGGATTTTGGGTCAACGTAACAGGATTTCGGGTCTCAAAACGGGATTTCGGGCTCAATTAATGGGATTTCGGGCCCAATTAACGGGATTTTGGGCCCAATTATTAGGATTTTGGCTCGTCGATGGCCATATAGAGAGTAATGGGGCAGTGGTCGCTGCCCATGGCCGTGGATCGGATCTTGGAATCACACAAGGCCGCCCCCAATCTCTTGGAGAGCAGGAAATAATCCAACCTCCAGCCCACGTTCCTCTCCCTGGCGCCCCCCATGTAGGGCCAGAAGGGGGGCAACGCTATGGGGTGCGTGTGGGGTCAACGCTATGGGGTTTGGGGTCATTAATGGGGTTTGGGGTCAAATTAATGGGGTTTGGGGTCTATT
Source organism: Excalfactoria chinensis (assembly GCF_039878825.1). NCBI lineage: Eukaryota > Metazoa > Chordata > Aves > Galliformes > Phasianidae > Excalfactoria > Excalfactoria chinensis. The sequence continues at coordinate 52,147 of NW_027315658.1, forward strand.
AATGGGGTTTGGGGTCAATTAATGGGGTTTGGGGTCATGTAATGGGGTTTGGGGTCCATTAATGGGATTTTGGGTCATGTAATGGGTTTGGGGTCAATTAATGGGGTTTGGGGTCATTAATGGGGTTTGGGGTCAATTAATGGTGTTTGGGGTCATTAATGGGGTTTGGGGTCAATTAATGGGGTTTGGGGTCTATTAATGGGGTTTGGGGTCTATTTAATGAGATTTGGGGTCCATTAATGGGGTTTGGGGTCATTAATGGGGTTTGGGGTCATTAATGGGGTTTGGGGTCAATTAATGGGGTTTGGGGTCAACTTAATGGGGTTTGGGGTCAATTAATGGGGTTTGGGGTCATTAATGGGGTTTGGGGTCATTAATGGGGTTTGGGGTCCAGTAATGGGATTTTGGGTCAACTTAATGGGATTTTGGATCAACACAATGGGTTTCTAGTCTACGCAATGGGATTTTGAGTCAACTTAATGGGATTTTGGGTCATGTTAATGGGATTTTGGGTCTTCTGGTTGGGTTTCTGGTCTACGCAATGGGATTTCGAGTCACTTTATTGGGATTTTGTGTCAAGATATTGGGTTTTTGGGTCAACGTAATGGGATTTTGAGCCAACTTAATGGGATTTTGGGTCAACGCAATGGGATTTTCAGTCACTTTATTGGGATTTTGAGTAACTTTATTGGGATTTCAAGTATAAAAACGGGATTTTGGGTCAATGTAACGGAATTTTGGGTCTCGTAATGGGATTTCGGGCCCAATTAACGGGATTTCGAGCCGATTTATGGGGCTTTGGTCTCGTCGATGGCCATATAGAGAGTAATGGGGCAGTGGTCGCTGCCCATGGCCGTGGATCGGATCTTGGAATCACACAGTAATGGGATTTTGGGTCAAGACAATGGGGTTTGTGGTCAAGTTAATGGGATTTGTTGGGTTTCTGGTCAACGCAATGGGATTCTGGGTCAAGTTAATGGGGTTTTGGGTTAACGCAATGGGTTTCTAGTCAACGTAATGGGGTTTTGGGTCATATTATTGGGATTTTGGGTCAACTCAATGGGGTTTTGGGTCAATATATTGGGGTTTTGGGTCTTCTTGTTGGGTTTCTGGTCTACGTAATGGGATTTTGAGTCAACTTAATGGGATTTGGAGTCAAGATATTGGGATTTTGGGTCAAGTTAATGGGATTTTGGGTCAACGCAATAGGTTTCTAGTCAACGCAATGGGATTTTGGGTCAATGCAATGGGATTTTGGGTCAACTTGTTGGGTTTCTGATCAACACAATGGGATTTTGGGTCAAGAGATTGGGATTTTGGGTCTAGTTAATGGGTTTTGGGTCTAGTTAATGGGATTTGTTGGGTTTCTGGTCAACGCAATGGGATTTTGGGTCAAGATATTGGGATTTTGGGTCAAGTTAATGGGGTTTTGTGTCAACGTAATGGATCTCAAGTCAACGTAATGGGATTTTGGGTCAACTTAATGGGGTTTTGGGTCAATATAATGGGATTTTGGGTCAATGCAATGGGTTTCTAGTCAACGCAATAAGATTTTGGGTCAAGATATTGGGATTTTGGGTCAACGCAATAGGGTTTTGAGTCAACTTAATGGGATTTTGGGTCAACGTAATGGGATTTTGGGTCAACGCAATGGTTTTCTGGTCAACGTAATGGGATTTTGGGTCAAGATATTGGGATTTTGAGTCAACTTAATGGGATTTTGGGTCAACTTAATGGGATTTTGGGTCAAAGTAATGGGATTTTGAGTATCGCAATGGGACTTTAGGTCAACGTAATGGGATTTTGAGTCAACTTAATGGGATTTTGGGTCAACGTAATGGATTTTGGGTCTTCTCGTTGGGTTCTGGTCAACGTAATGGGATTTTGGGTCAAGAAATGGGATTTTGAGTCAACTCAATGGGATTTTGAGTATCGCAATGGGATTTTCAGTCACTTTATTGGGATTTCAAGTATAAAAACAGGATTTTGGGTCAACTTAATGGATTTTGAGTAACTTTATTGGGTTTTCAAGTATAAAAACGCGATTTTGGGTCAACTTAATGGGATTTTGAGTATCGCAATGGGATTTGGGGTCAATGTAATGGGATTTGGGGCCGATTTATGGGGCTTTGGTCTCGTCGATGGCCATATAGAGAGTAATGGGGCAGTGGTCGCTGCCCATGGCCGTGGATCGGATCTTGGAATCACACAAGGCCGCCCCCAATCTCTTGGAGAGCAGGAAATAATCCAACCTCCAGCCCACGTTCCTCTCCCTGGCGCCCCCCATGTAGGTCCAGAAGGTGTAGGCATAGGGCACAGTAGGGTAAAGCTCCCTATAGGAATCAATGAAGCCGGCTTGGAGGATGGCCCCGAATCCGTCTCTTTCTTCTTGGGTAAAACCTGCCGTTTTTCGGTTACTTTTGGGGTTTTTTAGGTCAATTTCTTGATGGGCCACGTTCAGATCCCCGCATAAGATTAAAGGTTTTTGGGTATCTAACCCTATTAAATAAGCTTTAAAGGCTTCGTCCCAACGTTGGCGATAGGGGAGACGGGTCAGACCCCGACCCGAATTAGGGACGTAGGCGCAGACGATGTAGAAGGACGGAAACTCGGCTGTCAGCACCCGGCCCTCGGCGTCGTGCTCTTCTATACCA
>NW_027315659.1:0-52941 GCF_039878825.1 Excalfactoria chinensis
TGGACCCCCCCAACCCATTTGAAGACCCCCATTTGGGGACCCCGACCCCCTTTGAAGACCCCCACCCACTACTGGGGACTCCATATGGGAACCTCCCACCCCATTTCAAGACCCCCTTTGGAGACCCCAGACCCCATTGGAAGACCCCTATCCACTATTGGGGACTCCCATTTGGGGACTCTGACCCCATTTAGGGACCCCTATATGGGATCCCCGACCCCACTTGAAGACCCCCACCCAATATTAGGGACCCCTATTTGGGTACCCCCGACCCCATTTGAAGACCCCCACCCACTATTGGGGACCCCATATGGGAACCCCTAACCCCTTTGAAGACCCCCATTGAGGACCCCAGACCCCATTAGAAGACCCCTCTCCCCTATTGGGGACCCCCATTTGGGGACCCCCAACCCCATTTGAGGACCCCCACCCACTACTGGGGACTCCTATTTGGGGACCCCCCCAACACATTTGAAGACCCGCACCCACTATTGGGGACCCCTATTTGGGTACCCCCCAACCCATTTGAAGACCCCCATTTGGGAACCCCGACCCCATTTTAGGGACCCCTATATGGGGATCCCCGACCCCATCTGAAGACCCCCACCCAATATTGGAGACCCCCATATGGGGACCCTCCCAACCCATTTGAAGACCCCCTTTAGAGACCCCAGACCCCATTGGAAGACCCCTATCCACTATTGGAGACCCCCATTTGGGGACCCCCACCCACTATTAGGGATCCCCATTTGGGGACCCCGACCCCATTTAGGGACCCCTATATGGGGACCCCCCACCCCATTTGAAGACCCACACCCACTATTGGGAACCCCTATTTTGGGACCCCCCCCAACCCATTTGAAGACCCCCATTTGGGGACCCCGACCCCATTTGAAGACCCCCACCCACTATTAGGGACCCCCATTTGGGGGACCCCGACCCCATTTAGGGACCCCTATATGGGGATCCCCGACCCCACTTGTAGACCCCCCACCCATTATTGGGGACCCCTATTTGGGTACCCCCCAAACCCATTTGAAGACCCCCATTTGGGGACCCCGACCCCATTTGAAGACCCCCACCCACTATTGAGAACCCCATTTGGGGACCTCCAACCCTATTTGAAGACCCCCTTTGGGGACCCCATCCCCACTTTAAGACCCCCACCCTCTATTAAGGACCCCCATTTGGGGACCACTATCCCTACTTGAAGACCCCCACTCACTATTGGGGACCCCTATTTGGGTACCCCTCACCCCATTTGAAGACCCCCATATGGGGACCCCCCGACCCCATTTGAAGACCCCTATATGGGAATCCCCGACCCCACTTGAAGACCCCCACCCACTATTAGGGACCCCTATTTGGGTAACCCCCAACCCATTTGAAGACCCCATTTGGGGACCCCGACCCCATTTGAAGACCCCAACCCACTATTAGGGACCCCCATATGGGGAACCCCTAACCCGTTTGAAGACCCCCTTTGGGGACCCCATCCCCATTTGAAGACCCCCACCCACTATTAGGGACCCCCATTTGGGGACCACTATCCCCACTTTAAGACCCCCACCCACTATTGGGGACCCCCATTTGGGTACCCCCGACCCCATTTGAAGACCCCCGCCCACTACTGGGGACCCCCATTTGGGGACCCCGACCCCATTTGGGGACCCCCTATATGGGGATCCCCGACCCCATTTGAGACCCCCACCCACTATTAGAGACCCCCATATGGGGACCCTCCAACCCATTTGAAGACCCCCATTTGGGGACCCCGACCCCATTTGAAGACCCCCACCCACTACTGGGGACTCCCATATGGGAACCTCCCACCCCATTTCAAGACCCCCTTTGGAGACCCCAGACCCCATTGGAAGACCCCTATCCACTATTGGGGACTCCCATTTGGGGACTCTGACCCCATTTAGGGACCCCCATAAGGGGATCCCCGACCCCATTTGGGGACCCTACCCGCTATTAGGGACCCCATTTGGGGACCCCCCCTCCCCTTTTGGAGACCCCCTTTGGGGGGGGGGGGTCCCCAACCCAACCCAACCCAACCCCATTTAGAAACCCCCCAGCCCCATTTAGAGACCCCCCACCCAACCCAACCCACCTCATTTAAAGACCCCCCAGACCCACTTGGAGACCCTCCAACCCAATTCCATTTAGAGACCCCCCCACCCAATCCAATTCCATTTAGAGACCCCCAACCTGACCCAACGCCATTTAGAGACCCCCCAACCCCACTTGGAGACCCCCCAACCCAACCCCATTTGGAGACCCCCCAGCCCCACTTCTAAACCCTCCCAACCCAACCCCATTTAGAAACCCCCCAGCCCCACTTGGAGACCCCCCAACCCAACCCAACCTCCCCCAGCCCCACTTGCAGACCCCCCAGCCCCACATGAAGCCCCCCGGCCCAATTGGAGACCCCCCATCCCCACATGAAGCCCCCCGGCCCCACAGCCCACCCTGACGACGCGGATGCGGCCGCGCAGCTCCTGCAGGGTGCTGTAGAATTGCCGCACGGCGTCACCAAACTCCTCGGAGCCTTCATCCAACTGCAGCAAACGAACCGACTCCTCCGGGCAACCCGACTCCGGGCCTGGGGGGCAGCAGGGTGGGATCAGTGGGGTGGGATCAATGGGGTGGGGATATGATCAATGGGGTGGGGTCAGTGGGCTGGGATCAATGGGGTGGGCTCAGTGGGGTGGGCTCAGTGTGGTGGGCTCAGTGGGGTGGGGATATGATCAATGGGGTGGTCTTAGTGGGGTGGGGATACAATCAATAGGGTAGGGTCAGTGGGCTGGGATCAATGGGGTGGGCTCAGTGGGGTGGGGATATGATCAATGGGGTGGGGACAGTGGGGTGGGATCAATGGGGTGGGGATATGATCAATGGGGTGGGGACAGTGGGGTGGGATCAATGGGGTGGGGATATGATCAATGGGGTGGGGACAGTGGGGTGGGGATACAATCAATAGGGTAGGGTCAGTGGGGTGGGATCAATGGGGTGGGCTCAGTGGGGTGGGGATATGATCAATGGGGTAGGGTCAGTGGGGTGAGATAGGCTCAGTGTGGTGGGGTCAGTGGGGTGGTGATATGATCAATGGGGTGGGGTCAGTGGGGTGGGATCAATGGGGTGGGGATATGATCAATGGGGTGGGGTCAGTGGGCTGGGATCAATGGGGTGGGCTCAGTGGGGTGGGCTCAGTGTGGTGGGCTCAGTGGGGTGGGGATATGATCAATGGGGTGGTCTTAGTGGGGTGGGGATACAATCAATAGGGTAGGGTCAGTGGGCTGGGATCAATGGGGTGGGCTCAGTGGGGTGGGGATATGATCAATGGGGTGGGGACAGTGGGGTGGGATCAATGGGGTGGGGATATGATCAATGGGGTGGGGACAGTGGGGTGGGGATACAATCAATAGGGTAGGGTCAGTGGGGTGGGATCAATGGGGTGGGCTCAGTGGGGTGGGGATATGATCAATGGGGTGGGGACAGTGGGGTGGGATCAATGGGGTGGGGATATGATCAATGGGGTGGGGACAGTGGGGTGGGGATACAATCAATAGGGTAGGGTCAGTGGGGGTGGGATCAATGGGGTGGGCTCAGTGGGGTGGGGATATGATCAATGGGGTAGGGTCAGTGGGGTGAGATAGGCTCAGTGTGGTGGGGTCAGTGGGGTGGTGATATGATCAATGGGGTGGGGTCAGTGGGGTGGGATCAATGGGGTGGTCTTAGTGGGGTGGGGATACAATCAATGGGGTGGGGATACAATCAATGGGGTAGGGTCAGTGGGGTGAGATCAATGGGGTGGGCTCAGTGGAGTGGGGATACGATCAATGGGGTGGGGTCAGTGGGGTGGTGATATGGTCAATGGGGTAGGGTCAGTGGGGTGGGATCAGTAGGGTGGGGATACGTACAATGGGGTGGGGACAGTGGGGTGGGATCAATGGGGTGGTCTTAGTGGGGTGCTGATATGATCAATGGGGTAGGGTCGGTGGGCTGAGATCAATGGGGGTGGGCTTAGTGGGGTGGTGATATGATCAATGGGGTAGGGTTGGTGGATCAATGGGGTGCGGATACGAACAATGGGGTAGGGTCAGTGGGGTGAGATCAATGGGGTGGGCTCAGTGGGGTGGGGATATGATCAATGGGGTAGGGTCAGTGGGCTGGGATCAATGGGGTGGATCAGTGGGGTGGGGATGGAGACAGTGGGGTGGGGTCAGTGAGTTGGGGGTCCGTGGGGCAGGGATGGGATCAATGGGGTGGGCACAGTGAGGTGGGATCAATGGGGTGGGATCAATGGGGTGGGGGTGGGATCAATGGGGACAAGAAGAAAAGGGGATAGGATCAAGTGGATTGGGATGGGATGGGAATGGAGATGGGATGGGAATGGGATGGAATCAATGGGATTGGGATGGATTGATGGGATTGGGATGGGATCAATGGGATTGGGATGGGATCGATGGGATTGGGATGGGATCGATGGGATTGGGATGAAAATCTATGGGATTGGGATGGGATCAATGGGATTGGGATGGGATTGATGGGATTGGGATGGGATCAATGGGATTGGGATGAAATCTATGGGATTGGATGGGATCAATGGGATTGGGATGGGATCAATAAGATTGGATGGGATCAATGGGACTGGATGAAATCTATGGGATTGGGATGAAATCTATGGGATTGGATTAATGGGATTGGGATCAATTGAGGGGATTGGGATCAATTGATTGGATTGGGATCATTTGTTGGATTGGGATCAATTGATGGGATCAGGATCAATGGATTGGGATCAATTGATGAGATTGGGATCATTGATGGGATCGGGATCAATGGATTGAAATCAATTGATGGGATCGGGATCATTTGTTGGGATTGGGATCAATTGATGGGATTGGGATCAATGGGATTGGGATAATTTCATGGGATCGGGATCAATGGGATTGGGATCAATGGGATTGGGATCATTGATGGGATTGGGACCAATGGGACTGGGGTCAATTGATGGGATTGGGATCAATTGATGGGATTGGGATCAATGGGATTGGGATCAATAGGATTGGGATCAATGGGATTGGGATCAATGGATTGGGATCATTTGATGGGATTGGGATCAATGGGATTGGGATCAATAGGATTGGGATCAATGGGATTGGGATCAATGGATTGGGATCATTTGATGGGATTGGGACCAATGGGACTGGGGTCAATTGATGGGATTGGGATCAATTGATGGGATTGGGATCAATGGGATTGGGATAATTTCATGGGATCGGGATCAATGGGATTGGGATCAATGGGATTGGGATCAATGGGATTGGGATCATTGGATGGGATTGGGGATCAATGGGATTGGGATCAATTGATGGGATTGGGATCAATGGGACTGGGATCAATTGTGATGGGATTGGGATCAATTGATGGGATTAGGATCGATTTGTTGGGATTGGATCAATTGATGGGCTTGGGATCATTTGTTGGGATTGGGATCAATCGATGGGACTGGGATCAATGGGATTGGGATCAATGGGATTGGGATCATGGGATTGGGATCAATTGATGGGATCGGGATCAATGGGACTGGGATCATTGGGATTGGGATCAATGGGATTGGGATCAATGGGAATTGGGATCATTTGTTGGGATTGGGATCAATTGATGGGATTGGGATCAATGGGATTGGGATCAATGGGGTTGGGATCATTTGATGGGATTGGGACGAATGGGATTAGGATCGATTTGTTGGGATTGGGATCAATTGATGGGATTGGGATCAATGGGATTGGGATCAATAGGATTGGGATCATTTGATGGGATTGGGATCAATTGATGGGATTAGGATCGATTTGTTGGGATTGGGATCAACTGATGGAACTGGGATCAATGGGATTGGGATCAATGGGATTGGGATCAATTGATGGGATTGGGATCAATGGGATCGGGATCATTTGATGGGATTTGGATCAATTGATGGGACCAGGATCAATGGGATTTGGATCAATTGATGGGATCGGGGTCAATGGGATCGGGATCAATTGATGGGATTGGGATCATTTGTTGGTCTTGGGATCAATGGAACTGGAATCAATAGGATTAGGATCAATCGGGAACGGTCCGGTTGGGACATGGTACAGGCCATGGTGGGAATAGGGCTGGCAGTCGGCACACCGTCCCGGTTCTGCCCCCACCACACACTCACCCAACAGCCGCCGCACGCCGGGCGGTACCGGCTGCGGGTCAGCAGCACCGCGGTGCCGGTACCGTCATGCTGCTCCATTCGGTCCAGGTCAATGGTGACATGGCGGCCAACCAACACCGCCGAGACCCGGCGCTGCCCGCGCTGCCATAAGGACTCCAGCACCGCGCTGTCCTCGGCACCAAACGGCACCGCGGTACCAGATGGGTCCCAATGGACCCAACACGGCAAATGGGGGGCAGTGGGAACTGCGAGGAACACAGAGGGAACACATAGGGTACTCGTTGGCACCCATAGGGCACCCATAGGGCACCCATACGGCACTCATTGGCACCCATTGGCACTCACTGGCACCCATAGGACACCCATTGGCACCCATAGGGGACTCATTGGCACCCATAGGGGACTCATTGGCACCCATAGGGCACCCATAGGGCACCCATAGAGCACCCATTGGCACCCATAGGGCACCCATACGGCACTCATTGGCACCCATAGGGCACTTATTGGCACTCATTGGCACCCATAGGGGACTCATTGGCACCCATAGGGCACTCATTGGGCACCCATTGCCATTCATTGGGTGCTCATTGGCACCCATAGGGCACTCATTGGCACCCATGGGACACCCATTGGGCACTCATTGGCACTCATTGGCATCCATAGGGCACCCATTGGGGCACCCATAGGACACTCATTGGGGCACCCATTGGGCACCCATTGGGCACCCAAAGGGTACCCATAGGGCACTCATTGGCACTCATTGGCACCCATAGGACACCCATTGGGCACTCATTGGCACTCATTGGCACCCATAGGGCACTTATGGGCACTCATTGGCACTCATTGGCACCCATAGGGGACTCATTGCACCCATAGGGCACTCATTGGCACCCATAGGGCACCCATTGGCATTCATTGGGCACTAATAGGGCACCCATTGGCCCTCATAGGGTACTCATTGGCCCTCATAGGGCACTCATTGGCACTCATAGGGGACTCATTGGCACTCATTGGCACCCAAAGGGCACCCATAGGGCACTCATTGGCACCCATAGGACACCCACTGGCACCCATTGGCACCCATAGGACACCCACTGGCACCCATTGGCACCCATAGGGGACTCATTGGCACCCATAGGGGACTCATTGGCGCCCATAGGGCACCCATACGGCACCCATACGGCACTTATTGGCACCTGTTGGCACTCACTGGCACCCATAGGGGACTCATTGGCACCCATAAGGCACTCATTGGCACCCATTGGCACCCATAGGGGACTCATTGGCACCCATAGGGCACCCATAGGGCACCCATACGGCACTCATTGGCACCCATAGGGCACCCATACAGCACTCATTGGCACCCATTGGCACCCATAGGGCACTCATTGGCACCCATAGGGCACTCATTGGCACCCATGGGACACCCATTGGGCACGCATTGGCACTCATTGGCACCTATAGGGCACTCACTGGCACTCATTGGCAACCATAGGACACCCATTGGGCACTCATTGGCACTCATTGGTACCCATAGGGGACTCATTGGGCACTCATTGGCACTCATTGGCCCTCATAGGGCACCGATTGGGCACTCATTGGCACCCATAGGGCACTCATTGGCGCCCATAGGGCACCCATAGGGGACTCATTGGCACCCATAGGGCACTCATTGGCACTCATTGGCACCCATAGGGCACTCATAGGACACCCACAGGACACCCATTGGGCACCCAGAGGACACCGATTGGCACTCATTGGCACCCATAGGGGACTCATTGGCATCCATAAGGCACCCATTGGCACTCATAGGGCACCCATTTTGCACTCATTGGCACCCATAGGACACCCACAGGACACTCATAGGGCACCCATAGGGGACTCATTGGCACTCATTGGCACCCATAGGGGACTCATTGGCACTCATTGGCACCCAAAGGGCACCCATAGGGCACTCATTGGCACCCATAGGGCACCCATAGGGCAGGCACCCATTGGCACTCATTGGCCCTCATAGGGCACCGATTGGGCACTCATTGGCACCCATAGGGCACTCATAGGGCACCCATAGGGGACTCATTGGGCACCCATTGGCACCCATAGGGGACTCATTGGCACCCATAGGGCACTCATTGGCACCCATAGGGCACCCATAGGGGACTCAGTGGCACTCATTGGCACCCATAGGGCACCCATTGGCACTCATTGGCCCCTCATAGGGCACCGATTGGGCACTCATTGGCACCCATAGGGGACTCATTGGGCACCCATAGGGCACTCATTGCGCTCTCATAGGGCTCCTATAGTGGACTCTTTGGGCACCCATAGGACACCCATTGGGCACCCATAGGACACCCATAGGGCACTCATTGGCACCCATAGGACACCCATAGGGCACTCATTGGCACCCATAGGGCACCCATTGGCACTCAGTGGCACCCATAGGGCACTCATAGGGCACCCATAGGGGACTCATTGGGCACCCATTGGCACCCATAGGGGACTCATGGGCACTCCATAGGGCACTCATTGGGCACCCATAGGGACACCCATTGGGCACTCACAGAGCACCCATAGGGCACCCATTGGGCACTCACAGGGCACCCACAGGACACCCATAGGGCACTCATTGGCACTCACAGGGCACCCATAGGGCACCCATTGGGCACTCATAGGGCACTCATTGGGCACCCATTGGCACCCATAGGGGACTCATGGGCACTCATAGGGCACTCATTGGGCTCTCATTGAGCACCCATAGGACACCCATTGGGCACCCATAGGACACCCATTGGGCACTCACAGGGCACCCATTGGGCACCCATAGGACACCCATTGGGTACTCACAGGGCACCCATAGGGCACCCATAGGGCACCCATTGGGCACTCATAGGGCACTCATTGGCACCCATAGGGGACTCATGGGCACTCATAGGGCACTCATTGGGCTCTCATTGAGCACCCATAGGACACCCATTGGGCACTCACAGGGCACCCACAGGACACCCATAGGGCACTCATTGGCACCCATAGGACACCCATAGGGCACTCATAGGGCACCCATAGGGCACTCATAGGGGACTCATTGGGCACCCATTGGCACCCATAGGGTACTCATGGGCACTCATAGGACACTCATTGGGCACCCATTGGGCTCTCATTGAGCACCCATAGGACACCCATTGGGCACCCATAGGACACCCATTGGGCACTCACAGGGCACCCATAGGACACCCATAGGCACTCATTGGGCACTCACTGGGCACCCATTGGCACCCATAGGGGACTCATGGGCACTCATAGGGCACTCATTGGGCACCCACTGGGCTCTCATTGAGCACCCATAGGACACCCATTGGGCACTCACAGGGCACCCATTGGGCACTCATAGGGCACCCATAGGACACCCATAGGGCACTCATTGGGCACTCACAGGGCACCCATTGGGCACTCATAGGGCACTCATAGGGCACCCATTGGCACCCATAGGAGACTCATTGGCACCCATAGGGCACTCATTGGCACTCATTGGCACCCATAGGGCACCCATTGGCACTCATTGGCACCCATAGGGCACCCATTGGCACTCATTGGCACCCATAGGGCACTCATTGGCATCCATAGGGCACCCATGGGACACCCATAGGGCACTCATTGGCACCCATAGGCCACCCATAGGGCACCCATAGGACACCCATTGGGCACTCACAGGGCACTCATTGGCCTTCATAGGGCACCCATTGAGCACATATTGGCACCCATTGGGCTCCCACTGTGTGCTGCTGGCCCTTTTCCCCTCCCCCCCCTCCCTCCCCCTCCCTCCCCCCTTTCCTCCCCCATCCCCCCCTTTTCCCCCCCCCCTCCCCCCTTTTCTCCCCCATCCTCCCCTTCTCCCCCCCCCCCCCCCCAATCCCACTCACCTTTGCTCCGCCTTCCATCCCGTCCGTTTCCCCTCATCACCTCCCTCAGCTCCTCCTCCGCCCTTCCCACGAACTCCCCGAATCCCGTCAATACGGCGCTGCATCCCCGGATCCGAATCCTCACTCCGTGCTTCCGCATCAGCAGCGCTACGCAAACGGGCGGCACCTGCGACAGCGCCCGGTCCCTCAGCCGCACCGTCCGCAGCTCCGCTCGTAGCTCCGCCCGCAGCGCCGCCGCCGCCGCGACCCCATCGAGTTCCGAAGCGGCGAACAAACGCAGCTCCGCCCTGTCGGCCGCCGCCGCTGCGGCACGCAGGGAACCCTCCAGGGCGGCCGCGTTGGAACCGAGGCAGAACGCGGGGCGGAGCTGCGGGGACAGCTGGGCTTCATCATCATCATCATCATCATCATCATCACTATTATCATTGTCCTTTATGGAGCGCTGCAGAGCTATGGCTAGCTGGGCTTCCTCATCATCATCATTGTCCTTTATGGAGCGCTGCAGTGCTATGGCTAGCTGGGCTTCCTCATCATCATCATTGTCCTTTATGGAGCGCTGCAGTGCCATGGCCAGCTGGGCTTCCTCATCATCATCCTCATCATCATCATCACTATTATCATTGTCCTTTATGGAGCGCTGCAGTGCCATGGCCAGCTGGGTTTCCTCATCATCATCCTCATCATCATCATCACTATTATCATTGTCCTTTATGGAGCGCTGCAAAGCCATGGCCAGCTGGGCTTCTTCATCATCATCATCACCATTGTCCTTTATGGAGCGCTGCAAAGCCATGGCCAGCTGGGCTTCATCATCATCATTGTCCTTTATGGAGCGCTGCAGTGCTATGGCTAGCTGGGCTTCTTCATCATCATCATCATCACCATTGTCCTTTATGGAGCGCTGCAGTGCCAACATCAGCTGTGCTTCCTCCTCCTCCTTCATAGAGCGTTGCAGCGCCATCACCAGCTGTCCTTCCTCTTCATCATCATCAACCTCTTTGTCCTTCATAGAGCGTTGCAGTGCCATCACCAGCTGGCCTTCCTCTTCATCCTCCTCCTCCTCCTTGTCCCTTATGGAGCGCTGCAGAGCCATCACCAGCTGGGCTTCCTCCTCCACCTCCTCTTCCTCTTCCTCCTCCTTGTCCTTCATGGATCGCCGCAGTGCCAACATCAGCTGTGCTTCCTCCTCCTCCTCCTCTTCCTCTTCCTCCTCCTTGTCCTTCATAGAGCGCCGCAGCGCCAGTGCCAGCTGTGCTTCCTCTTCCTCCTCCTCCTCCTCCTTGTCCTTTATGGAGCGCTGCAGTGCCATGGCCAGCTGTGCTTCCTCCTCCTCTTCCTCCCTCATAGGGCAGTGCAGTGCCATGGCCAGCTGGGCTTCCTCCTCTTCTTCCTTCTTCTTCTTCTCCTTCATGGATCGTTGCAGCGCCAACATCAGCTGTGCTTCCTCCTCCTCTTCCTCCTCCTCCTTGTCCTTTATGGAGCGCTGCAGTGCCATGGCCAGCCGTGCTTCCTCTTCCTCTTCCTCCTTCCTAGAGCACTGCAGTGCCATTGCCAGCCTTGCTTCCTCTTCCTCCTTCCTAGAGCACTGCAGTGCCATTGCCAGCCTTACTTCCTCTTCCTCTTCCTCTCCCTCCTTCCTAGAGCGCTGCAGTGCCATTGCCAGCCTTGCTTCCTCTTCCTCCTTCCTAGAGCGCTGCAGCGCCATTGCCAGCCTTGCTTCCTCTTCCTCTTCCTCCTTCCTAGAGCACTTCAGTGCCATTGCCAGCCTCGCTTCCTCTTCCTCTTCCTCTTCCTCCTTGTCCATGATGGACTGTTGCATTGCCAACATCAGCTGTGCTTCCTCCTCCTCTTCCTCCTCTGCAGTCCCGGTGCTGCCGTGTGGCACTGTGAAGCCCAACCCCACTCACTTTGGGGACCCCCACCCCCATTTAGAGCCCCCCAGCCCCACTCACTTTGGAGACCCCCACCCCCATTTGGGGACCTCCAGCCCCACTCACTTAGGGATCCTTCAACCCCATTTGGAGCCCCCCAGCCCCACTCACTTTGGAGACCCCCCAACCCCTATTTGGGGACCCCCAACCCCTCTCACTTTGGAGACCCCCCACCCCCATTTGGGGACCCCCAGCCACACTCACTTTGGAGACCCCCACCCCCATTTAGAGCCCCCCAGCCCCACTCACTTTGGAGCCCCCCACCCCCATTTGGAGCCCCCCAGCCCCACTCACTTTGGGGTCCCCCAGCCCCATTTGTGGACCCCCAGTTCCTCTCACTTTGGGGTCCGCCACCCCCATTTGGGGACCCCCAACCCTACTCACTATGGAGACCCTCCCATCCTATTTGGGGACCCCCAACCACACTCACTTTGGAGACCCCCACCCCCATTTGGGGACCCCCCACCCCCATTTGGGGACCCCCAGCCACACTCACTTTGGAGACCCCCACCCCCATTTGGAGCCCCCCAGCCCCACTCAGGGATCCTTCAACCCCATTTGGAGCCCCCCAGCCCCACTCACTATGGAGACCCCCAGCCCTAATTGGCGACCCCCAACCCTACTCACTTTGGAGACCCCAACCCCATTTAGAGCCCCCCAGCCCCACTCACTTTGGAGACCCCCACCCCAAATTGGCGACCCCCAACCCTACTCACTTTGGAGACCCCACCCCCATTTGGAGCCCCCCAACCCCTCTCACTTTGGAGCCCCCCACCCCCATTTGGAGCCCCCCAGCCCCACTCACTTTGGAGACCATCTCATCCTATTTGGGGACCCCCAACCACACTCACTTTGGAGACCCCCCACCCCATTTGGGGACCCCCAACCCCTCTCACTTTGGAGACCCCCCACCCCCATTTGGGGACCCCCAGCCACACTCACTTTGGAGACCCCCAGCCCCATTTAGAGCCCCCCAGCCCCACTCACTTTGGAGAACCCCCCAACCCCCATTTGGCGACCCCCAGCCCCACTCACTTTGGGGTCCCCCAGCCCTATTTGGGGTCCCTCAGCCCCACTCACTTTGGAGACCCCCACCCCCATTTAGAGCCCCCCAGCCCCACTCACGCTGAGGACCTCCAACCCCATTTGTTGACCCCATTGTAGGCCACCCCTGCCCTCATTTAGGTGACCCCCTGCATCCCCATTCGAGACCCTGACCTCGTTTAGAGACCCCCGACCCCATTTGGGACCCCCTTCCATCCTCATTAGAGACTCCAACCCCATTTGAAGACCCCGACCCCATTTGGGACCCCCTTCCATCCCCATTGGGACCCCCACCCCCATTTGAAGTCCCCTGACGCCATTTGGGACCCCCTTCCATCCCCATTTGAAGACCCCCGACCCCATTTGGGACCCCCTTCCATCCCCATTAAAGACTCCAACCCCATTTGAAGACCCCCGACCCCATTGGGGACCCCAGCCCCATTTGAAGACCCCTGACCCCATTTGGGACACCCTTCCATCCTCATTGGAGACTCCAACCCCATTTGAAGACCCCGACCCCATTTGGGACCCCCTTCCATCCTCATTGGAGACTCCAACCCCATTTGAAGACCCTCGACCCCATTTGGGACCCCCTTCCATCCCATTTGGGGACACCCAGCCCCATTTGAAGACCCCCAACCCCATTTGGGACCCCCTTCCATCCCCATTGGAAACGCCAACCTCATTTGGAGACCCCCAACCCCATTTGGGACACCTTTCCATCCCCATTGGAGACTCCAACCCCATTTGAAGACCCCGACCCCATTTGGGACCCCCTTCCATCCCCATTGGAGACTCCAACCCCATTTGAAGACCCCGACCCCATTTGGGACCCCCTTCCATCCTCGTTGGAGACTCCAACCCCATTTGAAGACCCCCGACCCCATTTGGGACCCCCTTCCATCCCCATTGGAGACTCCAACCCCATTTTAAGACCCCTGACCCTATTTGGGA
The DNA here is from genome assembly GCF_039878825.1 of Excalfactoria chinensis. NCBI lineage: Eukaryota > Metazoa > Chordata > Aves > Galliformes > Phasianidae > Excalfactoria > Excalfactoria chinensis. Next base: position 14,061 of record NW_027315659.1, read on the forward strand.
CCCCCTTCCATCCCCATTGGGACCGCCACCCCCATCTGAAGTCCCCTGACCCCATTTGGGACCCCCTTCCATCCCCATTCAAGACTCCAACCCCATTTGAAGACCCCCGACCCCATTGGGGACCCCAGCCCCATTTGAAGACCCCTGACCCGATTTGGGACACTCTTCCATCCCCATTGGAGACTCCAACCTCATTTGAAGACCCCCGACCCCATTTGGGACCCCCTTCCTTCCCCATTGGAAACACCAACCTCATTTGGAGACCCCCAACCCCATTTGGGACCCCCTTCCATCCCCATTCAAGACTCCAACCCCATTTGAAGACCCCCGACCCCATTTGGGACCTCCTTCCATCCCATTTAGAGACCCCCAACCCCATTTGAAGACCCTCGACCCCATTTGGGACCCCATTCCTTCCCCATTGGAGACTCCAACCCTATTTGGAGACCCCCGACCCCATTTGGGACCCCCTTCCATCTCATTTGGGGACCCCCACCCCCATTTGGAGACCCCTGACCCCATTTGGGACCCCCTTCCATCCCCATTGGAGACTCCAACCTCATTTGGAGACCCCCAACCCCATTTGGGACCCCCTTCCATCCCCATTCAAGACTCCAACCCCATTTGAAGACCCCCGACCCCATCTGGGACCCCCATCCATTCCATTTAGAGACCCCCAACCCCATTTGAAGACCCCCGACCTCATTTGGGACCCCATTCCTTCCCCATTGGAGACTCCAACCCTATTTGGAAACCCCTGACCCCATTTGGGACCCCCTTCCATCTCATTTGGGGACCCCCACCCCCATTTGGAGACCCCTGACCCCATTTGGGACCCCCTTCCTTCCCCATTGGAGACTTCAACCCTATTTGAAGACCCCCGACCCCATTTGGGACCCCCTTCCATCCCATTTAGAGACCCCCAGCCCCATTTGAAGACCCCTGACCCCATTTGGGACCCCCTTCCTTCCCCATTGGAGACTCCAACATCATTTGGAGAACCCTGACCCCATTTGGGACCCCCTTCCATCCCATTTAGAAACCCCCAACCCCATTTGAAGACCCCCGACCCCATTTGGGACCCCCTTCCATTTCGTTTGGGGACCCCCAGCCCCATTTGAAGACCCCCGAACCTATTTGGCACCCCCTTCCTTCCCCATTGGAAACGCTAACCTCATTTGAAGGCCCCCAACCCCGTTTGGGACCGCCTTCCATCCCCATTCAAGACTCCAACCCCATTTGAAGACCCCCGACCCCATTTGGGACCCCCTTCCATCTCATTTGGGGACCCCCAGCCCCATTTGAAGACCCCCGACCCCATTTGGGACCCCCTTCCATCCCATTTAGAGACCCCCAACCCCATTTGAAGACCCCGACCTCATTTGGGACCCCCTTCCATCCTCACTGGAGACTCCAACCCTATTTGAAGACCCCCGACCCCATTTGGGACCCACTTCGTTCCCCATTGGAGACTCCAAACTCATTTGAAGACCCCCAACCCCATTTGGGACCCCCTTCCATCCCCATTCAAGACTCCAACCCCATTTGAAGACCACCGACCCCATTTGGGACCCCCTTCCATCCCATTTAGAGACCCCCAGCCCCATTTGAAGACCCCTGACTTCATTCGGGACCCCCTTCCTTCCCCATTGGAGACTCCAACCTCATTTGAAGACCCCCGACCCTATTTGGAACACCCTTCCATCCCATTCAAGACTCCAACCCCATTTGAAGACCCCCGACCCCATTTGGGACCCCCTTCCTTCCCCATTGGAAACGCCAACATTATTTGGAGACCCCCAACCCCATTTGAAGACCCCCTTCCATCCCATTTGGGGACCACAGCCCCATTTGAAGACCCCCGACCCCATTTGGGACCCCCTTCCATCCCATTTGGGGACCCCCAGCCCCATTTGAAGACCCCCGACCCCATTTGGGACCCCCTTCCATCCCCATTTGAAGACCCCCGACCCCATTTGGGACCCCCTTCCATCTCCATTGGAGACTCCAAACCCATTTGAAGACCCCCGACCCCATTTGTGACCCCCTTCCATCCCCATTGGAAACACCAACCTCATTTGGAGACCCCCAACCCTTTTGGGACCCCCTTCCATCCCCATTCAAGACTCCAACCCCATTTGAAGACCCCCGACCCCATTTGGGACCCCATTCCTTCCTCATTGGAGACTCCAACCTCATTTGGAGACCCCCGACCCCATTTGGGACCCCCTTCCATTTCATTTGGGGACCCCCAGTCCCATTTGAAGACCCCCGACCCCAATTGGGACCCCCTTCCATCCCCATTCAAGACTCCAACCCCATTTGAAGACCCCCGACCCCATTTGGGACCCCCTTCCATCCCCATTGGATACTCCAACATCATTTGAAGACCCCCGACCCCATTTGGGACCCCCTTCCATCCCCATTGGAGACTCCAACCCCATTTAAAGACCCCCGACCCCATTTGGGACCCCCTTCCATCCCATTTAGAGACCTCCAACCCCATTTGAAGACCCCAGACCCCATTTGGGACCCCCTTCCATCCCATTTAGGGACCCCCAGCCCCATTTGAAGAGCCCTGACCCCATTTGGGACCCCCTTCCATCCCCATTTGAAGACCCCCGACCCCATTTGGGACCCCATTGCATCCTATTTGGGGACCCCTAACCCCATTTGGGACCCCCTTCCTTCCCCATTGGAGACTCGAACCCCATTTGAAGACCCCCGACCCCTTTTGGGACCCCCTTCCATCCCCATTGGAGACTCCAACCCTATTTGAAGACCCCCGACCCCATTTAGGACCCCATTGCATCCCCATCGCAGACTCCTACCCCATAAGAAGACCCCCTTTGCCCCATTTCAGGACCCTTTGCCACCCCTCACCGATGTCACCGTCACCGCGTGTCTCCAGGCGCCGGATACGGGCCAGCAGCTCCATAGGGTGCAGCTGTGGGGTGGGAGGACGCGGTGTCCCCATGGTGTCCCCAAGGTGTCCCCATAGCACAGTATGGCAAGGCACGGCCCCACAGAGCCCCATGGCACAGCACAGCCCCATAGCATCCCTATGGCAGTTCTCAGCCCCATAGCATCCCAATGGCAGTTATCAGCCCCACAGCATCCCTATGGCAGTTCTCAGCCCCACAGCATCCCTATGGCACTTCTCAGCCCCATAGCATCCCTATGGCAGTTCTCAGCCCCATAGCATCCCAATGGCAGTTCTCAGCCCCATAGCATCCCAATGGCAGTTATCAGCCCCACAGCATCCCTATGGCAGTTCTCAGCCCCATAGCATCCCTATGGCACAGCTCAGCCCCATAGCATCCCTATGGCACAGCTGAGCCCCATAGCAACCCTATGGCACCGCTCAGCCCCATAGCATCACTATGGTAGTTCTCAGCCCCATAGCATCCCTATGGCACAGCTCAGCCCCACAGCATCCCTATGGCAGTTCTCAGCCCCATAGCATCCCTATGGCACAGCTCAGCCCCATAGCATCCCTATGGCACCGCTCAGCCCCACATCATCCCTATGGCAGTTCCCAGCCCCATAGCATCCCTATGGCACAGCTCAGCCCCATAGCATCCCTATGGCACCGCTCAGCCCCATAGCATCCCTATGGCACCGCTCAGCCCCATAGCATCCCTATGGCAGTTCTCAGCCCCATAGCATCCCTATGGCACAGCTCAGCCCCATAGTATCCCTATGGCAGTTCTCAGCCCCATAGCATCCCTATGGCACCGCTCAGCCCCATAGTATCCCTATGGCACCGCTCAGCCCCATAGCATCCCTATGGCACAGCTCAGCCCCATAGCATCCCTATGGCACAGCTCAGCCCCATAGCATCCCTATGGCAGTGCTCAGCCCCATAGCATCCCTATGGCACCGCTCAGCCCCATAGCATCCCTATGGCACAGCTCAGCCCCACAGTATCCCTATGGCACAGCTCAGCCCCATAGCATCCCTATGGCAGTGCTCAGCCCCATAGCATCCCTATGGCACAGCACAGCCCCATAGCATCCCTATGGCACAGCTCAGCCCCACAGCATCCCTATGGTAGTTCTCAGCCCCATAGCATCCCTATGGCACAGCTCAGCCCCATAGCATCCCTATGGCACAGCTCAGCCCCATAGCATCCCCATGGCACAGCTCAGCCCCATAGCATCCCCATGGCACAGCTCAGCCCCATAGCATCCCTATGGCACAGCTCAGCCCCATAGCATCCCCATGGCACAGCTCAGCCCCATAGCATCCCCATGGCACAGCTCAGCCCCATAGCATCCCTATGGCACCTCTCAGCCCTATAGCATCCCCATGGCACAGCTCAGCCCCATAGCATCCCTATGGCACCTCTCAGCCCCATAGCATCCCCATGGCACAGCTCAGCCCCATAGCATCCCTATGGCACCTCTCAGCCCTATAGCATCCCTATGGCACCGCTCAGCCCCATAGCATCCCTATGGCACAGCTCAGCCCCATAGCATCCCTATGGTAGTTCTCAGCCCCATAGCATCCCTATGGCACCTCTCAGCCCCATAGCATCCCTATGGCACAGCTGAGCCCCATAGCATCCCTATGGCAGTTCTCAGCCCCATAGCATCCCTATGGCACAGCTCAGCCCCATAGCATCCCTATGGCACCGCTCAGCCCCATAGCATCCCTATGGCAGTTCTCAGCCCCATAGCATCCCTATGGCACAGCTCAACCCCATAGCATCCCTATGGCACTGCTCAGCCCCATAGCATCCCTATGGCACCGCTCAGCCCCATAGCATCCCTATGGCAGTTCTCAGCCCCATAGCATCCCTATGGTAGTTCTCAGCCCCATAGCATCCCTATGGCACAGCTCAGCCCCACACCATCCCTACGGCACAGCTCAGCCCCATAGCATCCCTATGGCAGTTCTCAGCCCCATAGCATCCCTATGGCACAGCTCAACCCCATAGCATCCCTATGGCACTGCTCAGCCCCATAGCATCCCTATGGCACCGCTCAGCCCCATAGCATCCCTATGGCAGTTCTCAGCCCCATAGCATCCCTATGGCACCTCTCAGCCCCACAGCATCCCTATGGCACAGCTGAGCCCCATAGCATCCCAATGGCACAGCTCAGCCCCATAGCATCCCAATGGCAGTTCTCAGCCCCATAGCATCCCTATGGCACAGCTCAGCCCCATAGCATCCCTATGGCACAGCTCAGCCCCATAGCATCCCTATGGCACCTCTCAGCCCCATAGCATCCCTATGGCACAGCTCAGCCCCATAGCATCCCTATGGCACAGCTCAGCCCCGTAGCATCCCTATGGCACAGCTCAGCCCCATAGCATCCCTATGGCACTGCTCAGCCCCACATCATCCCTATGGCACCTCTCAGCCCCACAGCATCCCTATGGCACAGCTCAGCCCTATGGCAGTTCTCAGCCCCATAACATCCCTATGGCACAGCTCAGCCCCATAGCATCCCTATGGCAGTTCTCAGCCCCATAGCATCCCTATGGTAGTTCTCAGCCCCATAGCATCCCTATGGCACAGCTCAGCCCCACACCATCCCTACGGCACAGCTCAGCCCCATAGCATCCCTATGGCAGTTCTCAGCCCCATAGCATCCCTATGGCGCAGCTCAGCCCCATAGCATCCCCATGGCACAGCTCAGCCCCATAGCATCCCTATGGCACAGCTCAGCCCCATAGCATCCCTATGGCAGTTCTCAGCCCCACACCATCCCTATGGCTCTGCCCCATACCTGTGGGTCCGGTGGGTCCCATCTCACGCCGTGGGTCTCGAAGACGCAGCGGTGCCGCTCCTCCACGCGGTGCAGCAGGCGGCGCCCCCCATCGGCCAATAGGAACCGGGCGATGCCGGGGAAGCGCAGCGGTTCCGAACCGACCCAAAACGTGCCCACCAGGCTCCGCACGAAGCCGGCCACGGCACCGCAATGAGACGGAGATCCAATGAGCTGCGGGACAGAACCGTTACAACACAACTGGACCGAACCGTCAGCACAGAACTGAACCATCAGCACACAATTGGACCGAACCGACAGCACAGAACAGAACCATCAGTAAACAATTGGACCGAACTGTCAGCACACAATTGGACCGAACCATCAGCACAGAACGGAACCATCAGCACAGAACAGAACCGTCAGCACAGAACAGAACCGTCAGCACATAACGGGATGGAACCGTCAGCACATAATTGGACCGAACCGTCAGAACAGAATGGGATGGAACCGTCAGCACAGAACAGGACCAAACTGTCAGTACAGAACCGGACCGAACCATCAGCACACAATTGGACTGAACCGTCAGCACAGAATGGGATGGAACCGTCAGCACATAATTGGACTGAACCGTCAGCACATAATGAGATGGAACCGTCAGCACATAACGGAACCATCAGTACACAATTGGACCGAACCGTCAGCACATAATTGGACCGAACTGTCAGCACATAACGGGACCGAACCGTCAGCACATAACGGAACCATCAGCACACAATTGGACCGAACCGACAGCACTTAATTGGACAGAACTATTAGCACATAATTGGACCGAACCGTCAGCACAGAACAGCACATAACGAGATGGAACCGTCAGCACAGAATTGGACCGAACCGACAGCACAGAACAGAACCATCAGCACAGAACAGAACCATCAGCACATAACGGGATGGAACCGTCAGCACAGAATTGGACCGAACCGACAGAACACAATGAGATGGAACCATCAGCACAGAAAGGGATGGAACCATCAGCACACAATTGGACCGAACCGTCAGCACTTAATGGGATCAAACTGTCAGCACACAATTGGACCGAACCATCAGCACACAACTGGACCGAACCGTCAGCACATAACGGGACCAAACCATCAGCACACAACTGGACCGAACCGTCAGCACACAACTGGACCGAACCGTAAGCACACAATTGGACCAAACTGTCAGCACATAATGGCACCGAACTGTCAGCACATAATGGGATGGAACCGTCAGCACACAATTGGACCGAACCGTCAGCACTTAATTGGACCGAACCATCAGCACAGAACAGAACCGTCAGTACACAGCGGAACCGTCAGCACATAACGGGACCGTCAGCACACAATTGGACTGAACAGTCAGCACATAATTGGATGGAACCACCAGCACACAATTGGATCGAACCATCAGCACACAATTGGACTGAACCGTCAGCACAGAATGGGATGGAACCCTCAGCACACAATTGGACCGAACCGACAGCACAAAACAGAACCATCAGCACAGAACAGAACCGTCAGCACATAACGGGATGGAACTGTCAGCACATAATTGGACCGAGCTGTCAGCACAAAATTGGACCGAACCGTCAGCACAGAACAGAACCATCAGCACAGAACGGGATGGAACCGTCAGCACACAATTGGACCGAACCGACAGCACACAATGAGATGGAACCATCAGCACAGAACAGGATGGAACCATCAGCACATAATTGGACCGAACCATCAGCACTTAATTGGACCGAACTGTCAGCACACAACCGGACCGAACCGTCAGCACAGAATGGGATGGAACTGTCAGCACAGAACAGAACCGTCAGCACAGAACAGAACCGTCAGCACACAGCGGAACTGTCAGCACATAATGGGATCGTCAGTACACAATTGGATCGAACCATCAGCACTTAATTGGACCGAACCATCAGCACACAACTGGACCGAACTGTCAGCACAGAACGGGACCGAACCGTCACCACACAATTGGACTGAACTGTCAGCACACATGTGGACCAAACCATCAGCACAGAACAGAACCATCAGCACATAATGGGATGGAACCGTCAGCACACATTTGGACCGAACCGTCAGCATAGAATGGGATCGAACTGTCAGCACATAATTGGACCGAACCGTCAGTACACAATTGGACTGAACTGTCAGCACAGAACGGGATGGAACCATCAGCACACATTTGGACCGAACCATCAGCACATAACGGGATGGAACCATCAGCACATAACAGAACCATCAGCACACATTTGGACCGAACCATCAGCACATAACTGGACCGAACCATCAGCACATAACAGAACCGTCAGCACACAATTGGACCGAACCGTCAGCACAGAATGGGATGGAACCATCAGCAGAGAACAGAACCATCAGCACAGAACGGGATGGAACCATCAGCACATAATTGGACCGAACCGTCAGCACACAATGAGATGGAACCATCAGCACAGAACGGGACGGAACCGTCAGCACAGAACAGAACCATCAGCACATAACGGGATGGAACCATCAGCACACAATTGGACCGAACCGTCAGCACAGAACTGGACCGAACTGTCAGTACACAATTGGAGCAAACCGTCAGCACAGAACGGGACCGTCAGCACACAACTGGACCAAACCGTCAGCACATAATTGGACCGAACTGTCAGCACAAAATTGGACTGAACCGTCAGCACAGAATGGGACCGAACTGTTAGTACACAATTGGACCAAACTGTCAGCACACAGCTGGACCGAAACATCAGTACATAATTGGACCGAACCGTCAGCACACAGCGGAACCGTCAGCACATAATGGAACCGTCAGCACATAATGGAACCAAGCACCAAGTGGACAAGCACCGAGTGAAGAAGCACCGAACAGAGCTGCACCAAGTGGACAAGCACCGAGCGGAGTGATGTGAGTGGACAAGCACCGAATGGGGCGGCACCAAGCAGGGTGGCACCAAGAGGAGACGCACCGAGTGGAGCAGCACCAAACGGAGGGACACCGGGTGGACAAGCACCAAATGGAGCGACACCGAGTGGACAAGCACCGAGTGGACAAGCACCAAATGGAGTGGAACCAGGTGGACAAGCACCGAGAGGGGCGGCATCGAGCAGAGGCACCGAGTGGACAAGCACCGAATGGAGAGACACCGAGCAGAGAAGCATCAGAGTGACACCGAGTGGACAAGCACTGAATGGACAAGCACCGAACAGGGCAGCACTGAGCAGAGAAGCACCGAACAGAGAAACACCGGGTGGACAAGCACCGAGCGGGGTGGCACCGAGCAGAGAGGCACCGAGTGGACAAGCACCGAATGGACAAGCACCGAGAGGGGCAGCACTGAGCTGAGAAGCACCGAGTGGACAAGCACCAAATGGAGCCGCACCAAGCAGAGGCACCGAGTGGACAAGCACCGAATGGAGTGGCACCAGGTGGACAAGCACCAACTGGACAAGCACTGAGTGGACAAGCACCAAGCAGAGAAGCACCGAATGGAGCCGCACCGGGTGGACAAGCACCGAACAGAGCGACACCAAGTGGAGAAGCATCGAATGGAGCAACACTGGATGGACAAGCACCGAGTGGACAAGCACCGAATGGAGAAGCATCAGAGTGACACTGGGTGGACAAGCACTGAACACAGCAACACCAAGCGGAGAAGCATCAAACGGAGCGACAATGAGTGGACAAGCACCGAGTGAAGAAGCACCGAACAGAGCTGCACCAAGTGGACAAGCACCGAGCGGAGTGATGTGAGTGGACAAGCACCGAATGGGGCGGCACCAAGCAGGGTGGCACCAAGAGGAGACGCACCGAGTGGAGCAGCACCAAACGGAGGGACACCGGGTGGACAAGCACCGAGTGGACAAGCACCAAATGGAGTGGCATCAAGTGGAGAAGAGCTGCTGGAGAAGCACTGAGTGGTGAGATACTGAGCTGAGAGGTACCAAGCTGGGAAGCACCGAGCTGAGAAGCGCTGATGGAGCGGCGCCGAATGGAGCGGGACCGAGCCAGAGTGGCAACAAAACGGAGCAGCACCAAACGGAGCAGGACCGAACCAGAGCGGCACCGAACCAGAGCAGCACCAAATAGAGCAGCACCGAACCAGAGCGGCACTGAACCAGAGCAGCACCAAATAGAGCAGCACTGAATTGGAGTGGCACCGAATGGAGCAGCACTGAACTGGAGCGGCACCAAAACGGAGTGGCATCAAAATGGAGCGGCACCAAACGGAGCAGCACCAAACCGGAGCAGTACCAAATGGAGCGGCACCGAACTGGAGCGTCATCAAAACGGAGCGGCACCAAACGGAGCAGCACCGAACCAGAGTTGCACTGAATTGGAGTGGCACCGAATGGAGCAGCACCGAATCGGAGCAGCACTGAACCAGAGCAGCACCAAAACGGAGCGGCACCAAATGGAGCAGCACCGAACCGGAGCAGCACTGAACCGGAGCAGTACCAAATGGAGCAGCACCGAACCAGAGCGGCACTGAACCGGAGCAGCACCGAACCGGAGCAGCACAGAACCGGAGCAGTACCAAATGGAGCGGCATCAAAATGGAGCGGCACCAAATGGAGCTGCACCAAACCGGAGCAGTACCAAATGGAGCGGCACCGAACCGAAGTGGCATCAAAGCGGAGCAGCACCAAATGGAGCAGCAACAAATAGAGCAGCACCGAACCAGAGCGGCACCGAAACAGAGCAGCACCAAACCGGAGCAGGACCAAACAGAGCAGCAATGAACCGGAGCAGCACTGAAATGGAGTGGCACCGAATGGAGCGGCACCAAACGGAGCAGCACCGAACCAGTGTGGCACCAAATAGAGCAGTACCGAACCGGAGCAGCACTGAAACGGAGTGGCACCGAACGGAGCAGCACCAAACAGAGCAGCACCAAACCGGAGCAGCACCAAGTGGAGCACCATAAGAACAGAGCAGCACCAAAATGGAGCAGCACCGAACCGGAGCGTCATCAAAACGGAGCAGCACCGAACCAGAGCGGCACCAAATAGAGCAGCACCAAACCAGAGCGGCACTGAACTGGAGTGGCACCAAATGGAGCAGCACTGAACCAGAGTGGCACCAAACAGAGCAGCAGTGAACTGGAGCAGCACCAAAACGGAGCACCATAAGAACAGAGCAGCACCAAAATGGAGCGGCACCGAACCGGAGCAGCACCGAAATGGAGCAGCAGTGAACTGGAGCAGCACCAAAATGGAGCGGCACCAAAATGGAGCAGCACCAAATAGAGCGATACCGAACCAGAGCAGCACTGAAACGGAGCGGTACCGAACCGGAGCAGCACTGAAATGGAGTGGCACCGAATGGAGTGGTACCAAACGGAGCGGCACCAAACCGGAGCAGCACTGAAACAGAGTGGCACTGAATGGAGCGGTACCAAACGGAGCGGTACCGAACCGGAGCAGCACTGAAACGGAGTGGCACCGAACAGAGCGGCAACGAACCGGAGCAGTACCGAAACGGAGCGGCACCAAATGGAGCAGCACTGAACCGGAGCAGCACCAAATGGAGCGGCACCAAATAGAGCGGTACCGAACCAGAGCAGCACTGAAACAGAGTGGCATCGAATGGAGCAGTACTAAACCAGAGCAGCACCGAACAGAGCAGCACCAAAATGGAGTGGCACCAAACGGAGCAGCACCGAACCGGAGCAGCACCGAAATGGAGCAGCAGTGAACTGGAGCAGCACCAAAATGGAGCGGCACCAAAATGGAGCAGCACCAAATAGAGCGATACCGAACCAGAGCAGCACTGAAACGGAGTGGTACCAAATAGAGCGGTACCGAACCAGAGCAGCACTGAAATGGAGTGGCACCGAATGGAGCGGCACCAAATAGAGCAGTACCGAACCGGAGCAGCACCAAACCGGAGTGGCACCGAATGGAGCAGCACCGAACCGGAGCGGCACCAAACCAGAGCAGCAGTGAACTGGAGCAGCACCGAAATGGAGTGGCACCAAACGGAGCAGCACCAAATGGAGCGGCACCAAATAGAGCGGTACCGAACCGGAGCAGCACTGAAACGGAGTGGCACCGAATGGAGTGGTACCGAATGGAGTGGCACTGAATGGAGCGGCACCAAACGGAGCAGCACCGAACCGAACCGCACCATCAGCTCCGCACTCACCCGCAGACCAGTGAGGTCGGGTCCTTCCAGCGGCAGCACAGAGACGGCGGTGATGGAGGTCAGCAGGCCCCAGTGCTGCTGCTGCAGGAGGCGCAGGGCGCCCGCCGACATCGGAACCAGATCCTCCACATCGGACCGGCCGGGATCCACAATGGGCCCGGAAACGGGATCAGCATCGGGATCCAGGATGGGCCGTGAATTGGGATCCAGGGTGGGTCTTGAATTGGGATCCAGGATGGGCCTTGAATTGGGATCAGCACAGGGATGCAGGATGGGCCTTGAATTGGGATCCAGGATGGGCCTTGAATTGGGATCCAGGATGGGCCGTGAATTGGGATCCAGGATGGATCTTGAATTGGGATCAGCATAGGGATCCAGGATGGGTCTGGAATTGGGATCCAGGATGGGTCTTGAATTGGGATCAGCATTGGGATCCAGGATGGGCCGTGAACTGGGATCCAGGATGGGCCATGAATTGGGATCAGCATCGGGATCCAGGATGGGCCGTGAATTGGGATCAGCATTGGGATCCAGGATGGATCTTGACTTGGGATCAGCATTGGGATCCAGGATGGGCCGTGAATTGGGATCCAGGATGGACCTTGACTTGGGATCAGCATTGGGATCCAGAATGGATCTTGACTTGGGACCACCATTGGGATCCAGGATGGGCCTTGAATTGGGATCCAGAATGGGTCTTGACTTGGGACCAGCATTGGGATTCAGGATGAGTCTTGAATTGGGATCAGCATTGGGATCCAGGATGGGTCTTGACTTGGGATCACCGTTAGGATCCAGAATGGGCCTTGAATTGGGATCAGCATCGGGATCCAGGATGAGCCTTGAATTGGGATCCAGGATGGGCCTTGAATTGGGATCAGCATCGGGATCCAGGATGGGCCCGGAACCAGGATCCACATTGGGATCCAGAATGGACCACAAATTGGGATCATCATTGGGATCCAGGATGGGGCACAAATTGGGATCATCATTGGGATCCAGGATGGGCCCAGAACCAGGACCAACATCGGGATCCAGAATGGACCACAAACTGGGATCGATGCTGTTGGGATCCAGGATGGGCCCCAAACTGGGATCACCATCAGGATCCAGGATCAGCCGTGAATTGGGATTGGTGCTGTTGGGATCCAGGATGGGCCGTGAATTGGGATCTCTGTTGGGATCCAAGTTGGGTTCTTCATTGAGACGTGGATTGGGATCTCTGTTGGGATCCAAGTTGGGTTCCAGGTTGAGCCACGAATTGGGATCTCTGTTGGGATCCAGGTTGGGTTCTTCATTGAGCCATGAACTGGGATCCACATTGGGACGCACGTTGCCTTCTTCATCGGGCCACACATTGGGATCTGTGTTGGGATCAAGGTTGGGGTCCGTATCAGTGTTGGGCAACGCTCTGAGAGTCACATACCAGGATCCTCATGGAGATCCACACTGGGATCCACATTGGGATCTACATTGGGCACCACACTGGGATCTGCATTGGGATCTACATTGGGCACCACACTGGGATCTGCATTGGGATCTACATTGGGATCCACACTGGGATCCACATTGGAATCTACATTGGGCACCACACTGGGATCCACATTGGGATCTACATTGGGCACCACACTGGTACCCACATTGGGATCTACATTGGGATCCACACTGGGATCCATATTGGGATCTACATTGGGCACTACACTGGAATCCACATTGGGATCTGCATTGGGCACCACACTGGGATCCATATTGGGATCTACATTGGGATCCACACTGGGATCCACATTGGGATCTACATTGGGCACCACACTGGGATCTGCATTGGGATCCACACTGGGATCCATATTGGGATCTACATTGGGCACCACACTGGGATCTACATTGGGATCCATATTGGGATCTACATTGGGATCCACACTGGGATCCACATTGGGCACCACACTGGGATCTACACTGGGATCTACATTGGGATCCACATTGGGATCTACATTGGGATCCACGCTGAGATCCACATTGGGATCTACATTGGGCACCACACTGGGATCTACATTGGGATCCATATTGGGATCTACATTGGGATCCATATTGGGATCCACATTGGGCACTACACTGGAATCCACATTGGGATCTGCATTGGGATCCACACTGGGATCCACATTGGGATCTATATTGGGATCTATGTTGGGATCTATACCGGATACCACATGGGGATCCACATTGGGATCCACACTGGGATCTATGTTGGGATCTATACTGGATACCATGCGGGGATCCACATTGGGACCCACACTGGGACCGATGTTGAGATCTATACTGGATACCATGCAGGGATCCACACTGGGACCCACATTGGGATCTATACCAGATAGCACACGGGGATCTACATTGGGACCCACACTGGGATCTATACCGGATACCACACAGGAATCCACACTGGGATTCACACTGGGACCCACATTGGGATCTATATTGAGATCTATGTTGGGATCTATACCGGGTACCATGTGGGGATCCACATTGGGATTCACACTGGGACCCACATTGGGATCTATATTGGATTCTATACCGGATACCACACGGGGATCCACATTGGGACCCACATTGGGATCTATGTTGAGATCTATACCGGATACTATGCGGGGATCCACATTGGGATTCACACTGGGACCCACACTGGGATCTATATTGGGATCTATGTTGGGATCTATACCGGATACCACACGGGGATCCACATTGGGACCCACACTGGGATCTATACCGGATACCACGCAGGAATCCACACTGGGGTTCACACTGGGACCCATACTGGGATCTATATTGGGATCTATGTTGGGATCTATACCGGATACCACACGGGGATCCACACTGGGACCCACATTGGGATCTATGTTGGGATCTATACTGGATACCACACAGGGATCCACATTGGGACCCACATTGGGATCTATATTGAGATCTATGTTGGGATCTATTCTGAATACCACACGGGGATCCACATTGGGACCCACATTGGGATCTATGTTGGGATCTATACTGGATACCACACAGGGATCCACATTGGGATCCACATTGGGACCCACACTGGGATCTATATTGGGATCTATGTTGGGATCTATACTGGATACCACACGGGGATCCACATTGGGACCCACACTGGGATCTATACCGGATACCACGCAGGAATCCACACTGGGGTTCACACTGGGACCCATACTGGGATCTATATTGGGATCTATGTTGGGATCTATACCGGATACCACACGGGGATCCACATTGGGACCCACATTGGGATCTATGTTGAGATCTATACCGGATACCACATGGGGATCCACATTGGGATCCACATTGGGACCCACACTGGGATCTATACTGGATACCACGCGGGGATCCACACTGGGACCCACATTGGGATCTATGTTGGGATCTATACCGGATACCACATGGGGATCCACATTGGGACCCACACTGGGACCCACGTTGAGATCTATACTGGATACCATGCGGGGATCCACACTGGGATTCACACTGGGACCCACACTGGGATCTATATTGGGATCTATGTTGGGATCTATACCGGATACCACACTGGGACCCACACTGGGACCCACATTGGGACCCACATTGTGCACCACCTGGGGATCCGTGCTGAGCAACTCACCTGCACCCACGATGGGATTCACACCGTGATCCACGTCGGGCCGCTCCTCACCACCTGCATTGGGATCCACATCACTGGGATCTGTGTTGGGATCCATATTGGGACCCCCACTGGGACCCACTCCGTTGGGATCCCCGTTGGGACCCACACCATTGGGATCTCTGTTGGGACCCCCATTGGGACCCACATCAATGGGATCCCTGTTGGGACCCACACTGTTGGGATCCACACCATTGGGATTTGCGTTGGGACCCACACCGCTGGGACCCCCACCATTGGGATCCCCATTGAGACCCACACCATTGGGACCCCCACCATTGGGATCCCTGTTGGAACCCCCACCGTTGGGATCCCCGTTGGGACCCCTGTTGGGACCCACACCATTGGGATCTGCATTGGGACCCACACCATTGGGACCCCTGTTGGGACCCCCACCGTTGGGATCTGCATTGGGACCCTCATTGGGACCCCCACCATTGGGATCCCCGTTGGGACCCCCACTGTTGGGATCTGCATTGGGACCCACACTGTTGGGACCCTCACCATTGGGATCCCTGTTGGAACCCCCACCGTTGGGATCCCTGTTGGGACCCACACCATTGGGACCCCCATTGGGACCCACACCATTGGGATCCGCATTGAGACCCACACTATTGGGACCCACACCATTGGGATCCCTGTTGGGACCCACACCATTATGACCCACATTGGGACCCACACCATTGGGATCCGCATTGAGACCCACACTATTGGGACCCACACCATTGGGATCCCTGTTGGGACCCACACCATTATGACCCACATTGGGACCCACACCATTGGGACCCACACCATTGGGACCCACACCACTGGGATCTGCATTGGGACCCACACCATTGGGATCCCCATTGAGACCCACACCGTTGGGACCCCCACCATTGGGATCCCCATTGGGATCCTTGTGGGTCCCCATCCATCCCCGCACCGCATCCCTCACTCTACTCCGGTTCTCCTCCTCCATCCCCCTCAGTGTCAGTCCCTGCACCCACTGCCCGTCGGCGCTCTGCCGCACCGCGCAGCACCGCAGCCTTTCCCAGCACGGTGAGCCCGGCCCCGGCACCCGGCACCGCGGCGGCACCTCCACGACGAAGGCACACAGCTGGTCCTGCAGGCGCCGCGCGGCACGGCGGGCCGCCGTGGGGTTGGGGGCCGTCAGCAGCACCGCGGTGCCCAGCACGGTGTAAGTCGCGGTGCCGGCGTCTGGTGGCGATGCCAGGAGGGGGGTGAGCTGAGCGCGGATGTCGGCGCGGAGCAGGAATTGCAGCGTTGGTTCTGGCAGCACCACGCGCTCCTGGGATGGAGATGGGGACGGTGGTGGCACCAAATGGGGGTCCTGGGTGGGTCTGGTTGGTGGCATTGTGGGGTCCTGGGTTGTCTGGGGTGATAACGGAGGGTCTTGGGTGGGTCTCTTTGGTGGGACCAGGGGGTCCTGGGTGGTCTTTGGTGTCACCGTGGGGTCCTGGGTGGTCTTCTTTGGTGGGACCAGGGGGTACTGGGTGGTCTTTGGTGTCCCAATGGGGTCTTGGATGGGTCTCTTTGGTGTCACCATGGGGCCTTGGGTGGTCTTCTTTGGTGGGACCAGGGGGTACTGGGTGGTCCACGGTGTCACTGTGGGGTCTTGGGTGGGTCTCCTTGGTGTCACTGTGGGGTCTTGTGTCGTCCTATTTGGTGTCACTATGGGGCCTTGGGTGGTCTTCTTTGGTGGGACCAAGGGTTCCTGGGTGGTCCACGGTGTCACTGTGGGGTCTTGGGTGGTCTTTGGTTTCACTATAGGGTCCTGGGTGGTCTTTGGTGTCACCGTGGGGTCTTGGGTGGTCTTTGGTGTCACCATGGGGCCTTGGGTGGGTCTCTTTGGTTTCACCACAGGGTCCTGGGTGGTCCACGGTGTCACTGTGGGGTCTTGGGTGGGTCTCCTTGGTGTCACTTTGGGGTCTTGGGTCGTGCTATTTGGTGTCACCATGGGGCCTTGGGTGTTCTTCTTTGGTGTCACCGTGGGGCCTTGGGTGGTCTTCTTTGGTGGGACCAGGGGGTCCTGGGTGGTCCATGGTATCACCGTGGGGTCTTGGGTGGTTCTATTTGGTGTCACCATGGGGTCCTGGGTGGTCTTCGGTGTCACCGGGGGGTCCTGGTTCATCCATGGTGTCAATAGGGGGTCCTGGGTGGTCTTCTTTGGTGTCACCGGGGGGTCCTTGGTGGTCTTCAGTGTCACCGAAGGGTCCTGGGTGGTCCATGGTGTCAAGGGGGGGTCTTGGGTCATCCTCTTTGGTGTCACCGGGGGGTCCTTGGTGGCTTTTGGTGTCACCTGGGGGTCCTGGGTGGTCTTTGGTGTCACCAGGGGGTCCTGGTTCATCCATGGTGTCAAGGGGGGGTCTTGGGTGGTCTTCAGTGTCACCGGGGGATCCTTGGTGGTCCATGGTGTCACCGGGGGGTCTTGGGTCGTCCTCTTTGGTGTCACCAGGGGGTCCTGGGTGGTCTTCGGTGTCACCGGAGGGTCCTGGTTCATCCATGGTGTCAATGGGGGGTCCCGGGTTGTCCATGGTGTCAATGGGGGGTCCTGGGTGGTCTTCGGTGTCATGCCATCAGTTGGTGCCGGATCCTCATCAGCCGGTGCCGGATCGGTGCCGTCCGGTTCCAAGGCCTCGTAGTACGGCACAATGCGCAGCTCCACGTCCTGCAGCCGATGCGTCCGACGCAGCACCCGCGGCACCACTGCATGGAGAGCACCCGGTCAGCCGGTGCTGGGAGGGAATGGGACCCCCCCATTACCGTGGTGGTGGCATTGGGACCCCCCCAAGACCGTGGTGGTGGCACTGGGACCCCCCCAAGACCATGGTGGTGGCATTGGGACCCCCACTAGACCATGGTGGTGGCACTGAGACCCCCCCATTACCGTGGTGGTGGCACTGGGACCCCCCCATTACCATGGTGGTGACACTGGGACCCCGCCATTACCAAGGTGGTGGCACCAGGACCCCCCCATTGCCGTGGTGGTGGTACTTGGCCCCCCCCCATTGCTGTGGTGGTAGCACCAGGACCCCCCCATTACTGTGGTGGTGGCATTAAGACCCCCCCCATTACCAACGTGGTGGCACCGGGACCCCCCCATTACTGTGGTGGTGGCACTGTGACCCCCCCATTGCCGTGGATGTGGCACCAGGACCGCCCCCATTGCCTTGGTGGTGGCACTGGGACCCCCCATTACCAAGGTGGTGGCACTGTGCCCCCCCAGACCATGGTGATGACACTAGGACCCCCCCCATTACCATGGTGGTGGCACTGGGACCCCCCCATTGTCAAGGTGGTGGCATTAAGACCCCCCCCATTACCAACGTGGTGGCACTGGGACCCCCCCATTACCGTGGTGTTGGCACTGGGACCCCCCCCAGACTATGGTGGTGGCACTGGGACCCCCCCATTGCTGTGGTGTTGGCACTGGGACCCCCCCCCAAACCATGGTGGTGGCACTGAGACCCCCCCATTACCGTGGTGGTGGCACTGGGACCCCCCCATTACCATGGTGGTGTCACTAAGAGCCCCCATTACTGCCATGATGGTGGCACTGGGACCCCCCCATTGCCCTGGTGGTGGCACTGGGACCCCCCATTACCAAGGTGGTGGCACTGTGCCCCCCCAGACCATGGTGATGACACTAGGACCCCCCCATTACCATGGTGGTGGCACTGGGACCCCCCCGTTGTCAAGGTGGTGGCACTGGGACCCCCCCATTACCGTGGTAGTGGCATTAAGACCCCCCCCATTACCAACGTGGTGGCACTGAGACCCCCCCATTACCAAGGTGGTGGCACTAAGACCCCCCCATTACCATGGTGGTGGCACTGGGCCCCCACCAAGACCAAGGTGGTGGCACTGGGACCCCCCCATTACTAAGGTGGTGGCACTGGGACCCCCCCATTGCCCTGGTGGTGGCACTGGGACCCCCCCATTACCCTGGTGGTGGCACTAAGACCCCCCCCTAGACCAAGGTGGTGGCATTAAGACCCCCCCTAGACCAAGGTGGTGGCACTGGGACCCCCCATTACCAAGGTGGTGGCACTGTGCCCCCCCAGACCATGGTGATGACACTAGGACCCCCCCATTACCAAGGTGGTGGCACTGGGACCCCCCCATTGCCTTGTTGGTGGCACCAAGACCCCCCTATTGCCAAGGTGGTGACACTGAGACCCGCAAACAGGGACCCCCAACCCACAGTGGTTGCACCAGGATCCCCCAAACCCAAACAGCGACACCAGGACTCCAAACTGAGACCCCAGCCCCCATCAATGACACCAGGACCCCAAACCAAGACCCCAAAGTGGGACCCCCCAACCCCCATCAATGACACCAGGACCCCAAACCGGGACCCCAACTCCCATCAAGGACACCAGGACCCCAAACTGGGACCCTCAAACCGAGACCCCAAACCAGGACCCCAAAGTGGGACCCCAA
Source organism: Excalfactoria chinensis (assembly GCF_039878825.1). Lineage (NCBI taxonomy): Eukaryota > Metazoa > Chordata > Aves > Galliformes > Phasianidae > Excalfactoria > Excalfactoria chinensis. Next base: position 34,119 of record NW_027315659.1, read on the forward strand.
ACCCAAATGGTGACACCAGGACCCCAAACTGGGACCCCAAACAGGGACCCCAACCCCCATCAGTGACACAAGGACCCCAAACTTGGACCCCAAACCCAAATGGTGACACCTGGACCCCCAACCAGGACCCCAAAGTGGGACCCCAACCCCCATCAGTGACACCAGGACCCCAAACTGGACCCCAAAGTGGGACCCCCAACCCCATCAATGACACCAGGACCCCAAACTGGGACCCCAAACCCAAATGGTGACACCAGGACCCCAAACTGGGACCCCCAAACTGGGACCCCAAACCAGGTCCCCAAACTGGACCCCAAAGTGGGACCCCCCAAACCCCATCAATGACACTGGGACCCCAAATTGGGCCCTCCAACCCCCATCAATGACACCAGGACCCCAAAGCAAGATCCCAAAGTGGGACCCCAACCCCCATCAATGACACCAGGACCCCAAACCGAGACCCCAAACCCAAATGGTGACACCAGGACCCCCAACCAGGACCCCAAAGTGGGACCCCAACCCCCATCCATGATACCAGGACCCCAAACAGGGACCCCAAACAGGGACCCCAACCCCCATCAGTGACACAAGGACCCCAAACTGGGACCCCAAACCCAAATGGTGACACCAGGACCCCCAACCAGGATCCCAAAGTGGGACCCCAACCCCCATCAATGACACCAGGATCCCAAACCGAGACCCCAATCTCCATCAATGACACTGGGACCCCAAATTGGGCCCTCCAACCCCCATCAATGACACCAGGACCCCAAAGCAAGATCCCAAAGTGGGACCCCAACCCCCATCAGTGACACCAGGACCCCAAACCGAGACCCCAAACCCAAATGGTGACACCAGGACCCCCAACCAGGACCCCAAAGTGGGACCCCAACCCCCATCCATGATACCAGGACCCCAAACCGGGACCCCAAACTGGGACCCTAACCCAAATGGTCACACCAGGACCCCAAAGTGGGACCCCCCAACCCCCATCAGTGACACCAGAACCCCAAAGTGGGACCCCAACCCCCATCAATGATACCAAGACCCCAAACTGGGACCCCCAACCAGGATCCCAAAGTGGGACCCCAACCCCCTTCAATGACACCAGGACCCCAAACCGGGACCCCCAACCCCCACCAATGACACCAGGACCCCAAACTGGGACCCCAAACCCAAATGGTGACACCAGGACCCCAAACCGGGACCCCAACCTCAAACAATGACACCAGGACCCCAACCAGGACCCCAAACCAGGACCCCAACCCCCATCAATGACACCAGGACCCCCAACCATCCCCGCCCCCCCCCCCCCCCCTTTAATCCCATGTCGGACCATTTGGGTCCTGGAAGGTGACGACGTTGGTCCCGTCTGGACGGAGCCGAATGGATCGGACCGAACCCCCGGAGCTGCGCCGGTTCTCCAGGTAAAGCTCCAGCAGCTCAAGGGACGGGACCGGAGGAAGAACCAGAACCGAATCGGATCGGGGCAACCGCTGCAGCGAAGCAGAACCGGGCAGAGCAGAGCGGAGCTGATGGAGGCCTGGGGGGGAATGAAGGCATGTATGGGGCACACAGCTCATCTATGGGGCACACAGCTCATATATGGGGCAGCTGGGTCAGATATGGGGCACACAGCTCATCTATGGGGCACACAGCTCATCTATGGGGCAACCAAAGGAATCTATGGGGCAACCAAAGGCAGCTATGGGGCAACCAAAGGCAGATATGGGGCAACCAAAGGCACCTATGGGGCACACGGCTCATCTATGGGGCAGCTGAGTCAGCTATGGGGCAACCAAAGGCAGCTATGGGGCAACCAAAGGAATCTATGGGGCAACCAAAGGCAGCTATGGGGCAACCAAAGGCACCTATGGGGCAGCTGTGGGGCAGCCAAAGGCAGCTATGGGGCAACCAAAGGCAGCTATGGGGCAACCAAAGGAATCTATGGGGCAACCAAAGGCAGATATGGGGCACACGGCTCAGCTATGGGGCAACCAAAGGAATCTATGGGGCAACCAAAGGAATCTATGGGGCAACCAAAGGCAGCTATGGGGCACACAACTCATCTATGGGGCAACCAAAGGCACCTATGGGGCAACCAAAGGAATCTATGGGGCAACCAAAGGCAGCTATGGGGCACACAACTCATCTATGGGGCAACCAAAGGCAGCTATGGGGCAACCAAAGGCAGATATGGGGCAACCAAAGGCACCTATGGGGCACACGGCTCATCTATGGGGCAGCTGAGTCAGCTATGGGGCAGCTGAGTCAGCTATGGGGCACACAGCTCATCTGTGGGGCACACGGCTCATCTATGGGGCAACCAAAGGAATCTATGGGGCAACCAAAGGCAGCTATGGGGCAGCTGTGGGGCAGCCAAAGGCAGCTATGGGGCAACCAAAGGCAGCTATGGGGCAACCAAAGGCAGCTATGGGGCACACAACTCATCTGTGGGGCAACCAAAGGCAGATATGGGGCAACCAAAGGCAGCTATGGGGCACACAACTCATCTGTGGGGCAACCAAAGGCAGCTATGGGGCAACCAAAGGCAGCTATGGGGCAACCAAAGGAATCTATGGGGCAACCAAAGGCAGATATGGGGCACACGGCTCAGCTATGGGGCAACCAAAGGAATCTATGGGGCAACCAAAGGAATCTATGGGGCAACCAAAGGCAGCTATGGGGCAACCAAAGGAATCTATGGGGCAACCAAAGGCAGCTATGGGGCACACAACTCATCTATGGGGCAACCAAAGGCAGCTATGGGGCACACAACTCATCTATGGGGCAACCAAAGGCAGCTATGGGGCAACCAAAGGAATCTATGGGGCAACCAAAGGCAGCTATGGGGCAGCTGTGGGGCAGCCTAAGGCAGATATGGGGCACACAGCTCATCTATGGGGCAACCAAAGGCACCTATGGGGCACACGGCTCATCTATGGGGCAGCTGGGTCAGATATGGGGCACACAGCTCATCTATGGGGCACACAGCTCATCTATGGGGCAACCAAAGGAATCTATGGGGCAACCAAAGGCAGCTATGGGGCAACCAAAGGCAGATATGGGGCAACCAAAGGCACCTATGGGGCACACGGCTCATCTATGGGGCAGCTGAGTCAGCTATGGGGCAACCAAAGGCAGCTATGGGGCAACCAAAGGAATCTATGGGGCAACCAAAGGCAGCTATGGGGCAACCAAAGGAATCTATGGGGCAACCAAAGGAATCTATGGGGCAACCAAAGGAATCTATGGGGCAACCAAAGGCAGCTATGGGGCAGCTGTGGGGCAGCCTAAGGCAGATATGGGGCACACAGCTCATCTATGGGGCAACCAAAGGCACCTATGGGGCACACGGCTCATCTATGGGGCAGCTGGGTCAGATATGGGGCACACAGCTCATCTATGGGGCACACAGCTCATCTATGGGGCAACCAAAGGAATCTATGGGGCAACCAAAGGCAGCTATGGGGCAACCAAAGGCAGCTATGGGGCAACCAAAGGCAGCTATGGGGCAACCAAAGGAATCTATGGGGCAACCAAAGGCAGCTATGGGGCAACCAAAGGAATCTATGGGGCAACCAAAGGAATCTATGGGGCAACCAAAGGCAGCTATGGGGCAACCAAAGGCACCTATGGGGCAGCTGTGGGGCAGCCAAAGGCAGCTATGGGGCAACCAAAGGCAGCTATGGGGCAACCAAAGGAATCTATGGGGCAACCAAAGGCAGATATGGGGCACACGGCTCAGCTATGGGGCAACCAAAGGAATCTATGGGGCAACCAAAGGCAGCTATGGGGCAACCAAAGGCAGCTATGGGGCACACAACTCATCTATGGGGCAACCAAAGGCAGCTATGGGGCAACCAAAGGCAGATATGGGGCAACCAAAGGCACCTATGGGGCACACGGCTCATCTATGGGGCAGCTGAGTCAGCTATGGGGCAGCTGAGTCAGCTATGGGGCAGCTGAGTCAGCTATGGGGCACACGGCTCATCTATGGGGCAACCAAAGGAATCTATGGGGCAACCAAAGGCAGCTATGGGGCAGCTGTGGGGCAGCCAAAGGCAGCTATGGGGCAACCAAAGGCAGCTATGGGGCAACCAAAGGCAGCTATGGGGCACACAACTCATCTGTGGGGCAACCAAAGGCAGATATGGGGCAACCAAAGGCAGCTATGGGGCAACCAAAGGAATCTATGGGGCAACCAAAGGCAGCTATGGGGCAGCTGTGGGGCAGCCTAAGGCAGATATGGGGCACACAGCTCATCTATGGGGCAGCAGGGTCAGATATAGGGCACACAGCTCATCTATGGGGCAACCAAAGGCACCTATGGGGCACACGGCTCATCTATGGGACAGCTGGGTCAGATATGGGGCACACAGCTCATCTATGGGGCACACAGCTCATCTATGGGCAACCAAAGGAATCTATGGGGCAACCAAAGGCAGCTATGGGGCAACCAAAGGCAGATATGGGGCAACCAAAGGCACCTATGGGGCACACGGCTCATCTATGGGGCAGCTGAGTCAGCTATGGGGCAACCAAAGGCAGCTATGGGGCAACCAAAGGCAGATATGGGGCAACCAAAGGCAGCTATGGGGCAACCCAAAGGAATCTATGGGGGCAACCAAAGGCAGCTATGGGGCAACCAAAGGCAGCTATGGGGCAACCAAAGGCACCTATGGGGCAGCTGTGGGGCAGCCAAAGGCAGCTATGGGGCAACCAAAGGCAGCTATGGGGCAACCAAAGGCAGATATGGGGCACACGGCTCAGCTATGGGGCAACCAAAGGAATCTATGGGGCAACCAAAGGCAGCTATGGGGCACACAACTCATCTATGGGGCAACCAAAGGAATCTATGGGGCAACCAAAGGCAGCTATGGGGCAACCAAAGGCAGATATGGGGCAACCAAAGGCACCTATGGGGCACACGGCTCATCTATGGGGCAGCTGAGTCAGCTATGGGGCAACCAAAGCAGCTATGGGGCAACCAAAGGAATCTATGGGGCAACCAAAGGCAGCTATGGGGCAACCAAAGGCAGCTATGGGGCAACCAAAGGCACCTATGGGGCAGCTGTGGGGCAGCCAAAGGCAGCTATGGGGCAACCAAAGGCAGCTATGGGGCAACCAAAGGAATCTATGGGGCAACCAAAGGCAGATATGGGCACACGGCTCAGCTATGGGGCAACCAAAGGAATCTATGGGGCAACCAAAGGAATCTATGGGGCAACCAAAGGCAGCTATGGGGCACACAACTCATCTATGGGGCAACCAAAGGCACCTATGGGGCAACCAAAGGAATCTATGGGGCAACCAAAGGCAGCTATGGGGCACACAACTCATCTATGGGGCAACCAAAGGCAGCTATGGGGCAACCAAAGGCACCTATGGGGCACACGGCTCATCTATGGGGCAGCTGAGTCAGCTATGGGGCAGCTGAGTCAGCTATGGGGCACACGGCTCATCTATGGGGCACACAGCTCATCTATGGGGCAACCAAAGGCAGCTATGGGCAACCAAAGGCAGCTATGGGGCAACCAAAGGCAGCTATGGGGCACACGGCTCAGCTATGGGGCAACCAAAGGAATCTATGGGGCAACCAAAGGAATCTATGGGGCAACCAAAGGCAGCTATGGGGCAACCAAAGGAATCTATGGGGCAACCAAAGGCAGATATGGGGCACACGGCTCAGCTATGGGGCAACCAAAGGAATCTATGGGGCAACCAAAGGAATCTATGGGGCAACCAAAGGCAGCTATGGGGCAACCAAAGGCAGCTATGGGGCAACCAAAGGCACCTATGGGGCAACCAAAGGCACCTATGGGGCACACGGCTCATCTATGGGGCAGCTGAGTCAGCTATGGGGCACACAGCTCATCTGTGGGGCACACGGCTCATCTATGGGGCAACCAAAGGAATCTATGGGGCAACCAAAGGCAGCTATGGGGCAGCTGTGGGGCAGCCAAAGGAAGCTATGGGGCACACAGCTCATCTATGGGGCAGCTGAGTCAGCTATGGGGCAGCTGTGAGGCAACCAAAGGCAGCTATGGGGCACACAGCTCATCTATGGGGCACACAGCTCATCTATGGGGCACACAGCTCATCTATGGGGCAACCAAAGGCAGCTTTGGGGCAGCTGACCCAGCTATGGGGCAACCAAAGGCATCTATGGGGCACACAGCGCATCTATGGGGCAACCAAAGGCAGCTATGGGGCACACACCTCATCTGTGGGCAACCAAAGGCAGCTATGGGGCAGCTGTGGGGCAGCCCAAGGCAGATATGGGGCACACAACTCATCTATGGGGGCACACAGCTCATCTATGGGGCAACCAAAGGCAGCTATGGGGCACACGGCTCATCTACGGGGCAGCTGGGTCAGATACGGGGCACACAGCTCATCTATAGGTCACACAGCACATCTATGGGGCACACAGCTCATTTATGGGAAACCCCATTGGGACCCCAGGTCCTGACCCACAGGGAACCCAAAGGGACCCCACACCCTGACCCATAGGGACCCCAACCCCCACCCCATAGAGCCCCCAGAACCTTGACCCATAGGGACCACAAAGGGACCCCAGACCCTGACCCATAGGGACCCCAAACCCCACCCCATAGAGCCCCCAGACCCTGACCCATAGGAACCCCAATGGGACCCCAAACCTGGACCCATAGCGACCTAGACCCACAGGGACCCCAAAGGGACCCCCAGATCCTGACCCACAAGGACCCCAAACCCCACCCCATATTGACCCCAGACCCTGACCCATAGGAACCCCAACCCCCATCCCATAGAGCCCTCAGACCCTGACCCATAGGGACCCCAAAGGGGACCCCCACACCCTGACCCATAGGGACCCCAACCCCCACCCCATAGAGCCCTCAGACCCTGACCCATAGTGACCCCAAAGGGACCCCACACCCTGACCCATAGAAACCCCAAACCCCACCCCATAGAACCCTCAGACCCTGACCCATAGGGATGCCATAGGGACCCCAAACCCAGACCCATAGGGACCTGGACCCACAGGGAACCCCAATGGGACCCCAGATCCTGACCCATAGGAACCCCATCCCCCACCCCATAGAAGCCCCCAGACCCTGACCCATAGGGATGCCAAAGGGACCCCAGACCCAGACCCATAGGGACCTGGTCCCACAGGGACCCCGACCCCCACCCCATAGAGCCCCCAGACCCTGACCCATAGGGATGCCATAGGGACCCCAAACCCAGACCCATAGGGACCTGGACCCACATTAACCCCAAAGGGACCCCAGAACCTGACCCATAGGAACCCCAACCCCCACCCCATAGAGCCCCCAGACCATGACCCATAGGGACCCCAAAGGGACCCCACACCCTGACCCATAGGGACCCCAACACCCACCCCATAGAGCCCTCAGACCCTGACCCATAGGAACCCCAAAGGGACCCCAAACCTGGACCCACAGGAACCCCAATGGGACCCCAGACCCTGACCCACTGGGACCCCAAAGGGACCCCAATCCCAGACCCATAGGGACCTGGACCCACAGGAACCCCAATGGGACCCCACCCTGACCCACAGGGACCCCAACCCACACCCCATAGAGCCCCCAGACCCTGACCCATAGGGATGCCATAGGGACCCCAAACCCAGACCCACACGAACCCCATAGAGCCCCCAGACCCTGACCCATATGGACCCCAAAGGGACCCAGAACCTGCCCCACTGGGACCCCAACCCCCACCCCATAGAGCCCCCACACCCTGACCCATAGGGACCCCAAAGGGACCCCAGACCCTGACCCATAAGGACCCCAAACCCCACCCCATAGAGTCCCTAGATCCTGACCCACAGGGACCCCAACCCCCACCCCATAGAGCCCCCAAACCCTGACCCATAGGGATGCCATAGGGACCCCAAACCCAGACCCATAGGGACCCCAAAGGGACCCCAAACCCTGACCCACAGTGACCCCAACCCCCACCCCATAACGACCCCCATAACTCCCCCCCCCCTCAGCCCCCCCCCCCTCCAAACCCACCTTGTTCCCCCACGGGCTGTTCCATCATCAGGACGGTGCCCCCCCCCACGGGGTGGGATCTGCAGACCGAGTTGTGGGGCAGCTTATGGGGCAGGAGGGGCAGCAGCGCTTCAATGGGGGCCCCCAATAACAGCAGCGCAGTGGGGTCCCAGGGGGGGGCACGACGCAGCTTCAGCTCTGACCCCAATAGTCGGTGTGGGGCACGAGACAGGACCCCATCCAGGGCTGGGGGGGGAGATGTGGGGCTCAGGGGCTGCCCCACATCCTGCCCCATAGAACAGCCTGACCCACATTGAGCCCCATAGAACAGCCTGCCCCACATTGAGCCCCATAGAACAGCCTGCCCCACATCCTGCCCCATAGAACAGCCTGCCCCACATCGTGCCCCATAGAACAGCCTGCCCCACATCCTGCCCCATAGAACAGCCTGACCCACATTGAGCCCCATAGAACAGCCTGACCCACATCGAGGTCCCATAGAACAGTCTGACCCACATCGTGCCCCATAGAACAGCCTGCCCCACATTGAGCCCCATAGAACAGCCTGCCCCACATTGAGCCCCATAGAACAGCCTGACCCACATTGAGCCCCATAGAACAGCCTGCCCCACATCGTGCCCCATAGAACAGCCTGCCCCACATCGTGCCCCATAGAACAGCCTGCCCCACATTGAGCCCCATAGAACAGCCTGCCCCACATCCTGCCCCATAGAACAGCCTGCCCCACATCGTGCCCCATAGAACAGCCTGCCCCACATCCTGCCCCATAGAACAGCCTGACCCACATTGAGCCCCATAGAACAGCCTGACCCACATCGAGGTCCCATAGAACAGCCTGCCCCACATTGAGCCCCATAGAACAGCCTGCCCCACATTGAGCCCCATAGAACAGCCTGACCCACATTGAGCCCCATAGAACAGCCTGCCCCACATCGTGCCCCATAGAACAGCCTGCCCCACATCGTGCCCCATAGAACAGCCTGACCCACATTGAGCCCCATAGAACAGCCTGCCCCACATCGAGCCCCATAGAACAGCCTGACCCACATTGAGCCCCATAGCATCGACTGCCCCACATTGAGCCCCATAGAACAGCCTGACCCACATTGTGCCCCATAGAACAGCCTGACCCACATTGAGCCCCATAGAACAGCCTGACCCACATCGAGCCCCATAGAACAGCCTGACCCACATTGAGCCCCATAGAACAGCCTGACCCACAGCATCACCTGCCCCACATTGTGCCCCATAGAACCGCCTGCCCCACATCGAGCCCCATAGAACAGCCTGCCCCACATCGAGCCCCATAGAGCAGCCTGACCCACATTGAGCCCCATAGAACAGCCTGCCCCACATCGAGCCCCATAGAACAGCCTGCCCCACATTGAGCCCCATAGAACAGCCTGCCCCACATCGTGCCCCATAGCACCGCCTGCCCCACATCCTGCCCCATAGAACAGCCTGCCCCACATCGAGCCCCATAGAACAGCCTGCCCCACATTGAGCCCCATAGAACAGCCTGACCCACATTGTGCCCCATAGAACAGCCTGCCCCACATCGAGCCCCATAGAACAGCCTGCCCCACATCGAGCCCCATAGAACAGCCTGACCCACATCGAGCCCCATAGAACAGCCTGACCCACATCGAGCCCCATAGAGCAGCCTGCCCCACATTGAGCCCCATAGAACAGCCTGCCCCACATCCTGCCCCATAGAACAGCCTGCCCCACATTGAGCCCCATAGAACAGCCTGCCCCACATCGAGCCCCATAGAACAGCCTGCCCCACATTGAGCCCCACAGAACAGCCTGCCCCACATCGAGCCCCATAGAACAGCCTGCCCCACATTGAGCCCCACAGAACAGCCTGCCCCACATGGAGCCCCATAGAACAGCCTGCCCCACATGGAGCCCCATAGAACAGCCTGCCACACATCCTGCCCCATAGAACAGCCTGCCCCACATCGTGCCCCATAGAACAGCCTGACCCACATTGAGCCCCATAGAACAGCCTGCCCCACATCGTGCCCCATAGAATAGCCTGCCCCACATTGAGCCCCATAGAACAGCCTGCCCCACATTGAGCCCCATAGAACAGCCTGCCCCACATTGAGTCCCATAGAACAGCCTAACCCACATTGAGCCCCATAGAACAGCCTGCCCCACATCCTGCCCCATAGAACAGCCTGACCCACATCCTGCCCCATAGAACAGCCTGACCCACATTGAGCCCCATAGCATCACCAGCCCCACATCGAGCCCCATAGAACAGCCTGCCCCACATTGAGCCCCATAGAACAGCCTGCCCCACATCGAGCCCCATAGAACAGCCTGACCCACATCGTGCCCCATAGAACAGCCTGACCCACATCGAGCCCCATAGAACAGCCTGCCCCACATCGTGCCCCATAGAACAGCCTGCCCCACATTGAGCCCCATAGAACAGCCTGCCACACATCGAGCCCCATAGAACAGCCTGACCCACATCGTGCCCCATAGAACAGCCTGCCCCACATTGAGCCCCATAGAACAGCCTGACCCACATTGTGCCCCATAGCACCGCCTGCCCCACATCCTGCCCCATAGAACAGCCTGACCCACATCGAGCCCCATAGAACAGCCTGACCCACATCCTGCCCCATAGAACAGCCTGCCCCACATCGAGCCCCATAGAACAGCCTGACCCACATCGAGCCCCATAGAACAGCCTGCCCCACATCCTGCCCCATAGAACAGCCTGACCCACATCCTGCCCCATAGAACAGCCTGACCCACATCGAGCCCCATAGAACAGCCTGCCCCACATCGAGCCCCATAGAACAGCCTGCCCCACATCCTGCCCCATAGAACAGCCTGCCCCACATGGTGCCCCATAGCATCGCCTGCCCCACATTGAGCCCCATAGAACAGCCTGCCCCACATCGAGCCCCATAGAACAGCCTGACCCACATCGTGCCCCATAGAACAGCCTGACCCACATCGAGCCCCATAGAACAGCCTGCCCCACATCGTGCCCCATAGAACAGCCTGCCCCACATTGAGCCCCATAGAACAGCCTGACCCACATCGAGCCCCATAGAACAGCCTGACCCACATCGTGCCCCATAGAACAGCCTGCCCCACATTGAGCCCCATAGAACAGCCTGACCCACATTGTGCCCCATAGCACCGCCTGCCCCACATCCTGCCCCATAGAACAGCCTGCCCCACATTGAGCCCCATAGAACAGCCTGCCCCACATCACACCCCATAGCACCACCTGCCCCACATCCTGCCCCATAGAACAGCCTGCCCCACATTGAGCCCCATAGAACAGCCTGCCCCACATCACACCCCATAGCACCACCTGCCCCACATCCAGTGCTCCCAGTTCCCCCATCCCAGTCGTTCCAGTGCTCCCAGTACCCCCTTATCCCCCTCCCAGTCCTCCCAGTTCCCCTATAACCCCCTCCCAGTGCTCCCAGTGCCCCCCCACCCCCTCCCAGTTCCCCCCCCACCCCCCTCAGTTCCCCCCCCACCCCCCCCCCAGTGCTCCCAGTTCCCCCCCATCCCCTCCCAGTGCTCCCAGTTCCCCCCCATCCCCTCCCAGTGCTCCTAGTTCCCCCATCCCAGTCCTCCCAGTGCTCCCAGTCCCACCCAATAACCCCATCCCAGTGCCCCCCCACCCCCTCCCAGTGCCCCCCAGTTCCCCCCCACCCCCTTCCAGTGCTCCCAGTTCCCTCCATAACCCCCTCCCAGTGCTTCCAGTTCCCCCCCCACCCCCTCCCAGTGCTCCCAGTGCCCCCCCACCCCCCTCCCAGTCCTCCCAGTGCCCCCCATAGCCCCCTCCCAATACTCCAAGACCCCCCTTAACCCCCTCCCAGTGCTCCCAGTTCCCCAATCCCAGTGTTCCCATTGCTCCCAGTGCCCCTTAACCCCATCCCAGGCCTCCCAGTTCCCCCCCAACCCCCTCCCAGTGCTCCCATTGCTCCCAGTCCCCCTCATAACCCCATCCCAGTCCTCCCAGTTCCCCCCCCCCCCCCTCCCAGTGCTCCCAGTTCCCCCTATGGCCCCCTCCCAGTGCTCCCAGTCCACCCAGTGCTCCCAGTTCCCCCCATAGCCCCCTCCCAATACTCCAAGACCCCCCTTAACCCCCTCCCAGTGCTCCCAGTTCCCCAATCCCAGTGTTCCCAGTGCTCCCAGTTCCCCCCCACCCCCTCCCAGTCCTCCGAGTGCTCCCAGTCCCCCCCCATAATTCCATCCCAGTCCTCCCAGTTCCCCCATAGCCCCCCTCCCAGTCCTCCCAGTGCTCCCAGTACCCCCTTATCCCCCTCCCAGTCCTCCCAGTTCCCCTATAACCCCCTCCCAGTGCTCCCAGTGCCCCCCCACCCCCTCCCAGTTCCCCCCCCACCCCCCTCAGTTCCCCCCCCACCCCCCCCCAGTTCCCCCCCCCACCCCCCCCCCAGTGCTCCCAGTTCCCCCCCATCCCCTCCCAGTGCTCCTAGTTCCCCCATCCCAGTCCTCCCAGTGCTCCCAGTCCCACCCAATAACCCCATCCCAGTGCCCCCCCACCCCCTCCCAGTGCCCCCAGTTCCCCCCCACCCCCTCCCAGTGCCCCCAGTTCCCCCCCCACCCCCTTCCAGTGCTCCCAGTTCCCTCCATAACCCCCTCCCAGTGCTCCCAGTTCCCCCCCCACCCCCTCCCAGTGCTCCCAGTGCCCCCCCACCCCCTCCCAGTCCTCCCAGTGCCCCCCATAGCCCCCTCCCAATACTCCAAGACCCCCCTTAACCCCCTCCCAGTGCTCCCAGTTCCCCAATCCCAGTGTTCCCATTGCTCCCAGTGCCCCCTTAACCTCCTCCCAGACCTCCCAGTTCCCCCCCCACCCTCCCCCAGTGCTCCCAGTTCCCCCATAACCCCATCCCAGTGCTCCCAGTGCTCCCAGTTCCCCCCCCCCACCCCCTCCCAGTGCTCCCATTGCTCCCAGTTCCCCAATCCCATTGTTCTCATTGCTCCCAGTGCCCCCTTAACCCCCTCCCAGTGCTCCCAGTCCCCCCCCATAATTCCATCCCAGTCCTCCCAGTTCCCCCCATAATCCCCTCCCAGTCCTCCCAGTCCCCCCCCATAATTCCATCCCAGTCCTCCCAGTTCCCCCATAAACCCCTCCCAATCCTCCCAGTGCTCCCAGTACCCCCTTATGCCCCTCCCAGTCCTCCCAGTTCCCCTATAACCCCCTCCCAGTCTTCCCAGTTCCCCCCCACCCCCTCCCAGTCCTCCCAGTCCCCCCCCATAATTCCATCCCAGTCCTCCCAGTTCCCCCATAGCCCCCTCCCAGTCCTCCCAGTACCCCCTTATCCCCCTCCTAGTCCTCCCAGTTCCCCTATAACCCCCTCCCAGTGCTCCCAGTGCCCCCCCACCCCCTCCCAGTTCCCCCCCCCACCCCCCCCCTACCCCCCCCCCCAGTGCTCCCAGTTCCCCCATTAACCCCCTCCCAATGCTCCCAGTTCCCCCCCATCCCCTCCCAGTGCTCCCAGTGCCCCCCCATCCCCTCCCAGTGCTCCTAGTTCCCCCATCCCAGTCCTCCCAGTGCTCCCAGTCCCACCCAATAACCCCATCCCAGTGCCCCCCCAACCCCTCCCAGTGCCCCCAGTTCCCCCATAACCCCATCCCAGTCTTCCCAGTCCTCCCAGTTCCCCCCATAATCCCCTCCCAGTCCTCCCAGTGCCCCCCCTCCACCCAGTTCCCCCCATAGCCCCCTCCCAGCCCTCCCAGTTCCCCCCCCACCCCCTCCCAGTGCTCCCAGTGCCCACTTAACCCCCTCCCAGTGCTCCCAGTTCCCCAATCCCAGTGCTCCCAGTTCTCCCAGTTCCCCCCATAACCCCCTCCCAGTCCTCCCAGTTCCCCCCCCACCCCCTCCCAGTCCTCCCAGTTCCCCCATAACCCCCTCCCAGTCCTCCCAGTTCCCCCATAACCCCCTCCCAGTGCTCCCAGTTCCCACCATAACCCCCACCCCCTCCCAGTTCCCCCCCAACCCCCTCCCAGTGCTCCCAGTTCCCCCCCCTCACCTCCCAGTGCTCCCAGTCCACCCAGTGCTCCCAGTTTCCCCCTTAACCCCCTCCCAGTTCCCCCCCCCACCCCCTCCCAGTGCTCCCAGTTCCCCCCCCACCCCCTCCCAGTGCTCCCAGTGCCCCCATAACCCCCTCCCAGTGCTCCCAGTGCTCCCAGTTCCCCTATAACCCCCTCCCAGTCCTCCCAGTGCCCCCCTACCCCCTCCCAGTTCTCCCCCCACCCCCACCCAGTGCTCCCAGTTCCCCCATTAACCCCCACCCAGTCCTCCCAGTGCCCACTTAACCCCCTCCCAGTACTCCCAGTTCCCCCCATATCGTTCTCCCAGTGCTCCCAGTGCCCCCATAACCCCTTCCCATTGCTCCCAGTGCCCCCATAACCCCCTCCCAGTCCTCCCAGTGCCCCCCCACCCCCCCCAGTTCTCCCCCCACCCCCACCCAGTGCTCCCAGTTCCCCCATTAACCCCCTCCCAGTCCTCCCAGTGCCCCCCCATCCCCTCCCAGTGCTCCCAGTCCACCCAGTGCCCCCATAACCCCCTCCCAGTGCTCCCAGTTCCCCCCCCTCACCTCCTTGGCCCTGGAAGGTGACGTACAGGACCCTTCCCAGTCTCTCCCAGTTCCGTACTGGGCCGCCCCCCGAGCGCCTCGTGTTCTCCAGGTAGAGCAGCAGCTCTTGGTCCTCCCGGCCGCAGGGGGCGCCCCACAGCTCCAGCACCGCCTCCATCCCCGGCCCTGGGCGAGACAACGCAGCTCTGACCCACAGCGCTGACCCACAGCTCTGCCCCATAGCAACAGCGCTGCCCCACATCTGCCCCACACAGCCCCATAGCAACAGCGCTGCCCCACATCTGCCCCATAGCAACAGCGCTGCCCCACATCTGCCCCACATCTGCCCCATAGCAACAGCGCTGCCCCACATCTGCCCCATAGCAACAGCGCTGCCTCACATCTGCCCCCCTCAGCCCCATAGCAACAGCGCTGCCCCACATCTGCCCCACACAGCCCCATAGATCTCCCATTCCTGCCCCATAGGCTACATTCCTGCCCCATAGCTGTCCCAGATCTGCCCCACAGCCCCATTCCTGCCCCATAGCTCCATTCCTGCCCCATACCCCACATCTGCCCCCCTCAGCCCCATAGCTCTCCCAACCCTGCCCCATAGCTCTCCCAACCCTGCCCCATAGGCCCCATTCCTGCCCCATAGCTCCATTCCTGCCCCATAGGCCCCATTCCTGCCCCATAGCTCTCCCAGTCCTGCCCCACACCCCACATCTGCCCCCCTCAGCCCCATAGATCGCCCATTCCTGCCCCATAGGCCACATTCCTGCCCCATAGCTGTCCCAGGTCTGCCCCACAGCCCCATTCCTGCCCCATAGCTCCATTCGTGCCCCATAGCTCTCCCAGTCCTGCCCCATAGCTCCATTCCTGCCCCATAGCGGTCCCAGATCTGCCCCATAGGCCCCATTCCTGCCCTATAGCTCCATTCCTGCCCCATAGGCCCCATTCGTGCCCCATAGCCCCATTCCTGCCCCATAGGCCCCATTCCTGCCCCATAGCTCTCCCAGTTCTGCCCCACAGCCCCATAGCTCTCCCAGCCCTGCCCCATAGGCCCCATTCGTGCCCCATAGCTCCATTCCTGCCCCATAGCTCACTCAGCCCTGCCCCATAGGCTCCATTCCTGCCCCATAGCTCTCCCCGTCCTGCCCCATAGCCCCATTCCTGCCCCATAGCTGTCCCAGATCTGCCCCATAGCTCCATTCCTGCCCCATAAATCCCATTCGTGCCCCATAGTTCCCTCAGCCCTGCCCCATAGCTCCAATCCTGCCCCATAGGCCCCATTCCTGCCCCATAGGCCCCATTCCTGCCCCATAGTTCTCCCATTCCTGCCCCATAGCTCCATTCTTGCCCCATAGCTCTCCCAGATCTGCCCCACACCCCACACCTGCCCCCCTCAGCCCCATAGCTCTCTCAGCCCTGCCCCATAGGCCCCATTCCTGACCCATAGCTCTCACATTCCTGCCCCATAGCTCCAGTCCTGCCCCATAGCTCCATTCGTGCCCCATAGCCCCATTTCTGCCCCATAGCTCTCCCAGTCCTGCCCCATAGGCCCCATTTGTGCCCCAGAGCCCCATTTCTGCCCCACAGCTCTCCCAGTCCTGCCCCACAGCCCCATTCGTGCCCCATAGCTCTCCCAGTTCTGCCCCATACCCCATTACCTCCCAGCCCTGCCCCATAGCTCCATTCCTGCCCCATAGCTCCATTCCTGCCCCATAGGCCCCATTCCTGCCCCACACCCCACATCTGCCCCCCTCAGCCCCACAGCTCTCCCAGCCCTGCCCCATAGGCCCCATTCCTGCCCCACAGCCCCATTCCTGCCCCATAGCTCACCCAGCCCTGCCCCACACCCCACATCTGCCCCACAGCCCCATTAGCTCCCAGTCCTGCCCCACAGCCCCATTCCTGCCCCACAACCCACCCAGTCCTGCCCCACACCCCACATCTGCCCCCCTCAACCCCATAGCTCTCCCAGCCCTGCCCCACAGCCCTATTCCTGCCCCATAGCTCCCCCAGTCCTGCCCCACAGCCCCATTACCTCCCATTCCTGCCCCACACCCCACATCTGCCCCCCTCAGCCCCTCGGCCCCACAGCCCCCTATTTCCCCCCCCAGCCCCATAGCTCTCCCAGCCCCGTACCACAGCCCTATTCCTGCCCCACACCTCAGATCTGCCACCCCCAGCCCCATAACCCCGGCCCCATAACTGCTCCCAGCCCATAAACCCTCGCAGCCCAATAAGTGCCCCTGGCCCCATAACCACTTCCAGTCCCATAACCGCAGCCCCACAATCTCTTCACAGCCCCATAACCCCGGCCCCATAACCCGTCCTAGCCCCATAACCGCTCCCAGCCCCACAACCGGTGCCAGCCCCATAACCTCTCTCAACCCCATAACCCCAGCCCCATAACCTCTCCCAGCCCTACAACTGCTCCCAGCCCCACAACCGCAGCCCCATAGCCTCTCTCAGCCCCATAACCGCTCCCAGCCCCATAACTCCAGCCCCATAACCCCTCCCGGCCCCACAACCTCGACCCCATAACTCCAGCCCCACAACCCCGGCCCCATAACCGCAGCCCCACAACTGCTTCCAGCCCCACAACCGCTCCCAGCCCCATAACCCTGGCCCCATAACCACAGCCCCACAACCGCTCCTGGCCCCATAACCCCTCACAGCCCCATAACCCGTCCTAGCTCCATAACCGCTCCCAGCCCCATAACTGCAGCCCCACAACTGCTCCCAGCCCCATAACCGCTCCCAGCCCCACAACCCCAGCCCTATAACCCCTCTGGCCCCACAACCCCAGCCCCATAACCTCTCCCAGCCCCACAACCCCTCTGGCCCCACAACCCCAGGCCCCATAGCCGCAGCCCCATAACCTCTCCTGGCCCCACAGCCCCAGCCCCATAACCTCTCTCAGCCCCATAACCGCAGCCCGATAACCCCTCCCGGCCCCACAACCACTCCCAGCCCCACAACCGCTCCCAGCCCCATAACCCCGGCCCCACAGCCTCTCTCAGCCCCATAACCCCAGCCCCATAACCCCTCCCGGCCCCACAACCACTCCCAGCCCCATAACCCCTCCCGGCCCCATAACCACAGCCCCACAGCCTCTCTCAGCCCCATAACCCCAGCCCCATAACCCCTCCCGGCCCCACAACCCCAGCCCCACAACCGCTCTCAGCCCCATAACCGCAGCCTCATAGCCTCTCTCAGCCCCATAACCTCTCTCAGCCCCATAACCTCTCCCAGCCCCACAACCCCGGCCCCATAACCCCTCCCGGCCCCATAACCGCAGCCCCACAACCTCTCTCAGCCCCACAACCCCAGCCCCATAACCCCTCCCAGCCCCATAACCCATCCCAGCCCCATAACCCCAGCTCCATAACTGCAGCCCCATAGCCGCTCACAGCCCCACAACCCCGGCCCCATAACCACAGCCCCATAACCGCTCCCGGCCCCATAACCTCTCCTAGCCCCATAACCCCATAACCACAGCCCCATAGCCGCTCCCAGCCCCACAACTGGTCCCAGCCCCAAAACCCCTCCCAGCCCCATAACCTTAACCCCATAACCCCGGCCCCATAAACCCGGCCCCATAACCCCTCCCGGCCCCACAACCGCAGCCCCATAACCCCGGCCCCACAACCTCTCTCAGCCCCATAACCCGTCCCAGCCCCATAACCGCTCCCAGCCCCATAACCCCGGCCCCATAACCCCTCCCGGCCCCATAACCCCAGCCCCACAACCGCTC
This sequence comes from Excalfactoria chinensis, assembly GCF_039878825.1. NCBI lineage: Eukaryota > Metazoa > Chordata > Aves > Galliformes > Phasianidae > Excalfactoria > Excalfactoria chinensis. The sequence continues at coordinate 52,499 of NW_027315659.1, forward strand.
CCAGCCCCATAACCTTAACCCCATAACCCCGGCCCCATAACCCCGGCCCCATAACCGCTCCCAGCCCCATAACCTTAGCCCCATAACCCGTTCCAGCCCCACAACCTGAGCCCCACAACCTCTCTCAGCCCCATAACCCGTCCCAGCCCCATAACCGCTCCCAGCCCCATAACCCCGGCCCCATAACCCCTCTGGCCCCACAACCCCAGCCCCATAACCCCTCCCGGCCCCATAACCCCAGCCCCACAACCGCTCCCAGCCCCATAACCTTAACCCCATAATCCCAGCCCCATAACCCCAGCCCCATAACCTTAACCCCATAGCCGCTCCCAGCCCCACAACCTGAGCCCCACATCCGCTCCCATCCCCATAACCTTAACCCCATAACCCCGGCCCCACAACCGCTCCCAGCCCCATAACCTTAACCCCATAACCCCGGCCCA